>NC_068435.1:37387960-37457960 GCF_023373465.1 Oncorhynchus keta | reverse complement strand
TCTCCTTGTCTCTCTCTCTCTCTCTCTCTCTCTCTCTCTCTCTCTCTCTCTCTCTCTCTCTCTCTCTCTCTCTCTCTCTCTCTCCTTGTCTCTTTCTCTCTCTCTCTCTCTCTCTCTCTCTCTCTCTCTCTCTCTCTCTCTCCTTGTCTCTTTTCTCTCTCTCTCTCTCTCTCTCTCTCTCTCTCTCTCTCTCTCTCTCTCTCTCCTTGTCTCTTTTTCTCTCTCTCTCTCTCTCTCCTTGTCTCTTTTTCTCTCTCTCTCTCTCTCTCTCTCCTTGTCTTTTTTCTCTCTCTCTCTCTCTCTCTCTCTCTCTTGTCTCCTTTTCTCTCTCTCTCTCCTTGTCTCTTTTCCTCTCTCTCTCTCTCTCTCTCCTTGTCTCTTTTTCTCTCTCTCTCTCTCTCTCTCTCCTTGTCTCTTTTCCTCTCTCTCTCTCTCTCTCTCTCTCTCTCTCTCCTTTTCTCTTTTCCTCTCTCTCTCTCTCCTCTCTCTCTCTCTGTCTCTCTCCTTGTCTCTCTCTGTCTCTCCTTGTCTCTCTCTCTCCCTCTCTCCTTGTCTCTCTCTCTCCCTCTCTCCTTGTCTCTCTCTCTCTCTCTCTCTCTCTGTCTCTCTCTCTCTCTCTCTCTCTCTCTCTCTCTCTCTCTCTCTCTCCTTCTCTCTCTCTCTCTCTCTCTCTCCTTGTCTCTCTCTCTCTCTCTCTCCTTGTCTCTGTCTCTCTCCTTGTGTCTCTCTCTCTCTCTCTCTCTCTCTCTCTCTCTCTCTCTCTCTATCTCCTACTATCTTTTCCTCTCTCTCTCTCTCTCTCTCTCTCTCTCTCTCTCTCCTTGTCTCTTTTTCTCTCTCTCTCTCTCTCCTTGTCTCTTTTTCTCTCTCTCTCTCTCCTTGTCTCTTTTTCTCTCTCTCTCTCTCTCTTTGTCTCTTTTTCTCTCTCTCTCTCTCTCTCTCCTTGTCTCTTTTTCTCTCTCTCTCTCTCTCTCCTTGTCTCTTTTTCTCTCTCTCTCTCTCTCCTTGTCTCTTTTCCTCTCTCTCTCTCTCTCTCTCTCTCTCTCTCTCTCTCTCTCTCTCTCTCTCTCCTTGTCTCTTTTTCTCTCTCTCTCTCTCTCTCTCTCTCTCTCTCTCTCTCTCTCTCTCTCTCTCTCCCCTGTCTCTCTCTCTCTCCCCTGTCTCTCTCTCTCTCCCCTGTCTCTCTCTCTCTCCCTGTCTCTCTCTCTCTCTCTCTCCCTGTCTCTCTCTCTCTCTCTCCCCCTGTCTCTCTCTCTCTCTCTCTCTCTCTCTCTCTCTCCCCTGTCTCTCTCTCTCTCTCCCCTGTCTCTCTCTCTCTCTCTCTCTCCCTGTCTCTCTCTCTCTCTCTCCCTGTCTCTCTCTCTCTCTCTCTCCCTGTCTCTCTCTCTGTCTCTCTCCCCTGTCTCTCTCTCTCTCTCCCCTGTCTCTCTCTCTCTCTCTCTCTCTCTCTCCCCTGTCTCTCTCTCTCTCTCTCCCCTGTCTCTTTCTCTCTCTCTCTCTCTCTCTCCCTGTCTCTCTCTCTCTCCCCTGTCTCTCTCTCTCTCTCTCTCTCCTGTCTCTCTCTCTCTCTCTCTCTCTCCCCTGTCTCTCCCCTGTCTCTCTCTCTCTCTCTCTCCCCCTGTCTCTCTCTCTGTCTCTCTCCCTGTCTCTCTCTCTCTCTCTCTCTCTCTCTCCCTGTCTCTCTCTCTCTCTCTCTCTCTCTCTCTCTCTCTCCCTGTCTCTCTCTCTCTCTCTCTCTCTCTCTCTCTCTCTCTCCCCTGTCTCTCTCTCTCTCTCTCTCTCTCTCTCTCTCTCTCTCTCTCTCTGTCTCTCTCTCTCTGTCTCTCTCTCTCTCTGTCTCTCTCTGTCTCTCTCTGTCTCTCTCTCTCTGTCTCTCAAAAATAAAAAAATAAATCAAATAAAAAATGTAATTAAACCATCTAGTGTTCAGTGAAATAACAAAACAATGTCAAATACAGGTAGCCTAGACAAATAATTAACATCCAATCACATTAACTGTTACTCTCTCACGGTAATTCCACAGTAATTCCACGAACGGTCTGTATGTAGCTGCTGCTCATGTTGGTATCTGTACTGATGGCACAAATGCCACTTTGGTAGGCTGCATCATCCACAGAGAGGCTCTTGCTGCCAAGGGAATGCCTGACAGCCTGAAAGACGTTTTGGACACTACAGTGTCCAAAGTTCAGGGGCCTTGCTTTTTGTTAAAGTAAGGCCCCTGAACTCTGGTGTATTGCGCTCTGCGATGAAATGGGCAGCAACATACAGAAGCTGGTTATCAAGCGGCAAAGTATTGACACATTTTTTTTAAATTGAGAGACGAGCATAAAGTTTACTTTACTGACCATAATTTTCACTTGTCTGACCGCTTGATGATGACGAGTTTCTCACACGACTGGCCTATCTGGGTGATGTTTTTTCTCACCTGAATGATCTGAATCTAGGATTACAGGGACTCTCCGCAACTATATTCAATGTGCGGGACAAAGTTGAGGCTATGATTTAAGAAGTTGGAGCTCTTCTCTGTCTGCATTAACAAGGACAACACACAGGTATTTCCATCGTATGATTTTTTTGTGTGCAAATGAACTCAAGTTTACGGACAATGTCAAATGTGATATAGCGAAGCACCTGAGTGAGTTGGGTGCACAGTTACGCAGGTCATTTCCCGAAACAGATGACACAAACAACTGGATTCCCTTTCATGCCCTGCCTCTAGTCCACTTACTGATATCTGAACAAAAGAGCCTCTTCGAAATTGTGAAAATGTAATTTAATCAGAGGCCACTGACAGATTTATGGATTGGGCTGCGTTCAGAGTATCCTGCATTGGCAAATTGCGCTGCTAAGACGCTGATGCCCTTTGAAACCACATACCTACAGTTGAAGTCGGAAGTTTACATACACTTAGGTTGGAGAACTTGTTTTTCAACCACTCCACAAATTTCTTGTTAACAAACTATAGTTTTGGCAAGTCGGTTAGGACATCTACTTTGTGCATGACACAAGTCATTTTTCCAACATTTGTTTACAGACAGATTATTTCACTTATAATTCACTGTATCAGAAGTTTACATACACTAAGTTGACTGTGCATTTAAACAGCTTGGAAAATTACAGAAAAGGATGTCATGGCTTTAGAATCTTCTGATTGGAGGTGTACCTGTGGATGTATTTCAAGGCCAACATTCAAACTCAGTGCCTCTTTGCTTGACATCAAATGATGTCAGCCAAGACCCCAGAAAAAAATAAATCAAATAAATTAGCCAAGACCTCAGAAAGAAAATTGTAGACCTCCACAATTCTGATTCATCCTTGGGAGCAATTTCCAAAGGCCTGAAGGTGCCGCATTCATCTGTACAAACAATAGTACGCAAGTATAAACACCATGGGACCACACAGCCATCATACCGCTCAGGAAGAAGATGCGTTCTTTGAACGTACTTTGGTGCGAAAAGTGCAAATCAATCCCAGAACATCAGCAAAGGACCTTGTGAAGATGCTGGAGGAAACCGCTACAAAAGTATCTATATCCACAGTAAAACGAGTCCTATATCGACATAACCTGAATGTCCGCTCAGCAAGGAAGAAGCCACTGCTCCAAAACCGCATAAAAAAGCCAGACTACGGTTTGCAACTGCACATGGGAACAAAGATGGCCACATGGGAACAATTTCCTCTGGTCTGATGAAACAAAAATAGAACTGTTTGGCCATAATGACCATCGATATGTTTGGAGGAAAAAGGAGAGGCCGAAGAACACCATTCCAACCGTGAAGCACGGGGGTGGCAGCATCATGTTGTCATGTTGTGGGGGTGCTTTTCTGGAGGAGGGACTGGTGCACTTCACAACACAGATGGCATCATGGTGGAATAAAAGTATGTGGATATATTGAAGCAACATCTCAAGACATCAGTCAGGAAGTTTAATGTTGGTAGAAAATAGGTCTTTCAAATGGACAATGACCCCAAGCATAATTCCAAAGTTGTGGTAAAATGGTTTAAGGACAACAGTCAAGATATTGGAGTGGCCATCACAAAGCCCTGACCTAAATCTTATAGAATATTTGCGGGCAGAACTGAACAAGTGTGTGCGAGCAAGGAGGCCTACAAACCTGACTCAGTTACACCTGCTCTGTCAGGAGGAATGGGCCCAAATTCACCCAACTTATTGTGGGAAGCTTGTGGAAGGCTACCTGAAACGTTTGACCTAAGTTAAACAATTTAAAGGCAATGCTACCAAATACTAATTCAGTGTATGTAAATTTCTGACCCACTGGGAATGTAATGAAAGAAATAAAAGCTGAAATAAATCAATCTCTCTGCTATTATTCTGACCTTTCACATTCCTAAAATAAAGTGGTGATCTTAACTGACTTAAGACCGGGAATTTTTACTAGCATTAGATGTCAGGAATTGTGAAAAACTGAGTTAAAATGTATTTGGCTAAGGTGTATGTAAACTTCCGACTTCAGCTGTATGTAAGAGTGGATTCTCGGCCCTCACTAACATGAACACTAAATCCACACTGTGTGTGGAAAATGATGTTGTCCAAGGTACTGCAGGGGTCTAAGGCACTTTATCGCTGTGCCACTAGAGATTCCGGGTTCAAGTCCAGGCTCTGTTGCAGCCGGCTGCGACCAGGAGACCCATGGAGCGGGGCACAATTGGCCCAGCGTCGTCTGGGTTAGGGGAGGGTTTGGCCTGCAGGGATGTCCTTGTCCCTTTGCACACTAGTGACTCCTGTGGTGGGCTGCGCGCAGTGCATGCTGACACGGTTGCCAGGTGTCTGGACTTTTCTCCGACACATTAGTGCGGCTGGCTTCCGGGATAAGTGGGCATTGTGTCAAGAAGCAGTGCGGCTTGTTTTGATTGTGTTTCGGAGGACGCACTGCCTCTCACAACTCTATATGGGAGTTGCAGTGATGAGACAAGTCTGTAACTACCAATTGGGGAGGAAAGGGGTAAAATATATATATAAGAGCTAAATTATTGATTATTATTGTATTTTTATTTGTGCCCTGGTCCTATAAGAGCTCGTTGTCACTTCCCACTAGCCGGGTTGTGACAAACTCATTCTCATGTTTAACTTAGGGATAGCCCCCTTTTTTGAAAACAATTTTCGCCTAAAATGACATACCCAAATCTAACTGCCTGTAGCTCTGAAGCATGGATATGCATATTCTTGTTACCATTTGAAAGGAAACACTTTGAAGTTTGTGGAAATGTGAATTGAATGTAGGAGAATATAACACAATAGATCTGGTAGAAGAAAATACACAGAAAAAAAGAACTTTATTTCAATTTTTTTCTTCAACAATCTTTTCTACCACCATAACAGGAAGGTCCCACATCTAGCGATCACCCTGGTTGTAATTCCGATGGTGTCCACAAGATGGCAGCAGTGTATGTTTCAGATATCTGAAGTATGAGAACTACATGACATTTAGTGTGAAGTCACCCAGGTATATTTGGGCAAATCGTGAAGGAGATATTTACATTCACATGACTTTTTTTCTGCAAGAATATCGTTAAACTTGGACTTTGATTTAGCTTTTCTAGTATTAGTGGCCATATTATAGGTTCAACATTTGCAAAACACAACCAGTTTTCAGAACTTAATAACTCTCCATATTCCTATAATTTTTTGTCCAAAAGGAAAAGGCTTGCTGTAAGCAGCTACATTTTGTGACAGATACGGGGTTTGTTGTTTGACCCCGCTCGGTGTTACAGTCGATCAAGTGAAGACCACCCGCGTCATCGGCGTGCCATGACGGCGTCGCTCTCTGATCAAATATGGTGTCCTATAGGATATACTACACACCTAATGATATAGTGAAGTCTTGTTACCTTCTAGGATCTCTGATATGGTGTCCTATAGGATATAATACACACATAATGATATAGTGAAGTCTGGTTACTTTCTAGGATCTCTGATATGGTGTCCTATAGGATATACTACACACCTAATGATATAGTGAAGTCTTGTTACCTTCTAGGATCTCTGATATGGTGTCCTATAAGATATAATACACACATAATGATATAGTGAAGTCTGGTTACGTTCTAGGATCTCTGATATGGTGTCCTATAGGATATACTACACACCTAATGATATAGCGAAGTCTTGTTACCTTCTAGGATCTCTGATATGGTGTCCTATAGGATATAATACACACATAATGATATAGTGAAGTCTGGTTACTTTCTAGGATCTCTGATATGGTGTCCTATAGGATATACTACACACCTAATGATATAGTGAAGTCTTGTTACCTTCTAGGATCTCTGATATGGTGTCCTATAAGATATAATACACACATAATGATATAGTGAAGTCTGGTTACGTTCTAGGATCTCTGATATGGTGTCCTATAGGATATACTCCCCCCTAATGATATAGTGAAGTCTGGTTACGTTCTAGGATCTCTGATATGGTGTCCTCTAGGATATACTCCCCCCTAATGATATAGTGAAGTCTGGTTACGTTCTAGGATCTCTGATATGGTGTCCTCTAGGATATACTCCCCCCTAATGATATAGTGAAGTCTGGTTACGTTCTAGGATCTCTGATATGGTGTCCTATAGGACATACTACACACCTAATGATATAGTGAAGTCTGGTTACGTTCTAGGATCTCTGATATGGTGTCCTATAGGATATACTACACACATAATGATATAGTGAAGTCTGGTTACGTTCTAGGATCTCTGATAAGGTGTCCTATAATAATAATATAATATATGCCATTTAGCAGACGCTTTTATCCAAAGCGACTTACAGTCATGTGTGCATACATTCTACGTATGGGTGGTCCCGGGAATCGAACCCACTACCCTGGCGTTACAAGCGCCATGCTCTACCAACTGAGCTACTCCCCCCTAATGATATAGTGAAGTCTGGTTACATTCTAGGGTCTCTGAGGAATAAATACGAATGTGATTTGACTGGTTGAAATAACGTTTAGATTTTCACAGATTCCTTTCTTTGCAAATTGAACGAGTGGAAATACAAAATCGATCGTGCATGCTATATGGACCTTATTTAGGATATTGTGTGTGTGTGTGTGTGTGTGTGTGTGTGTGTGGCAAAAAGCAACATTTGAGAGTGCGCTGACCCTGGTGCTAGTGGGGGTACTCAGCTGGAGGTTGAATGTTTGAAGGGGTACGGGAATATAAAACGTTTGGGAACCCCTGTTTTAACCCATATATTTTTTGTGGCTCATCAGGACGACTGAATGGACTGACTAAACCGAAATCTGTTCATCCTGACTCTCAACTGCACGCAATACGTAATTGATTTGTGCGCCAGGAGTGTCCATATAGCCTCTCCCAGAAAATATGCCTTAAACATTGTCAGCTTTCACCTATCAGAGGCATCTAATATTCATACAGGCAGCTAGAGAAACTTGTGCTGTGACCCATCTCAGGTTTTGGGAATTTCCTCTGTACCAATAGCAATGAACCAATTAATAAATAAAACGATACTTGTAGTCAATTAACCGGATCCCACCAGTGTCTTTAGCCTTTACCCAACCTGTTGGAAAAACCTAGCCTCATGTGACTGCTCTGCCAAAGGAGTGTCCTGGTTATCTGAACGTTAATCAGATGTCAGTCTGGTCAGCATTCTGTGGGAGAATCTTCAGCACTCACAGGGGATGTGACCACAGTATTTATTATTGGACTGGAATTTTCCATTACATGCTTTTACAGTTTGTTTTTCTGTCTAAAGAAAGCATGGCTGGAATATTTCAGAGCTGAAATTGGTATAAGGTTTTTACCTGGTTATGATTGTAAAAACGTGATTGGTCTGTTTGGCTATGCTATGCTTGTATTGTGGCATGACTGTTATAGGTCTGCTGATTTGATATAGAATCCTCCCACTTTATGCAGGAAGAGCATGTTGGTTGTCTGTACATAGTGTGTGACCTGGCCTCTGGTGTGTGTGTTCCAGGAAACCTTCAGGTCTTGCTGATAAGGAGGTGATGGCTGCTACCGTCCTGACATCACTGTCCACCTCTCCTCTGGTCCTCACCCATACCCAGACAGCCTCAGGTAAGACTGCACACACACACAGAGGTTCTGGTCTGTAGTGCAACTCTGTAGTGTCAACCTCTCCTCTGGTCTCTAGTGTCTACCTCTCCTCTGGTCTCTAGTGTCTACCTCTCCTCTGGTCTCTAGTGTCTACCTCTCCTCTGGTCTCTAGTGTCTACCTCTCCTCTGGTCTCTAGTGTCCACCTCTCCTCTGGTCTCTAGTGTCTACCTCTCTTCTGGTCTCTAGTGTCCACCTCTCCTCTAGTCTCTAGTGTCTACCTCTCTTCTGGTCTCTAGTGTCTACCTCTTTTGTTCCATAAAGATTATTTTTATACCAAAATACCGATGTTTGTTTGTCGCGTTATGTTCAGAAATCCACAGGAAAGAGCGGTCACGACAACGCAGACGGAAATTCCAAATAGTCTTCATAATGTCCACAGAAACATGTCAAACGTTTTTTTATAATCTTTCCTCGGGTGGTTTTTAAAATATATATTTGATAATATATCAACTGAGTGTGTAGGTTTTTCAATAACAGCGGGAGGAACAATGGCGGCTTTACTCTGTAGCGCAAAAACTCACTCAGAGCCCCCGCCTATCCACTTACGCAATGTGATCTTTCACGCTCATTTTTCAAAATAAAAGCCTGAAACTATGTCTAAAGACTGTTGACACCTTAGGGAAGCCAGAGAAAAAGGAATCTGGTTGATATCCCTTTAAATGGAGGATAGGCATGCAAAGGAACAGAAGGGTTTCAAAATAAGAGGCACTTCCTGATTGGATTTTCCTCAGGGTTTCGCCTGCAATATCAGTTCTTTTATACTCACAGACAATACTTTGACAGTTTTAGAAACTTTAGAGTGTTTTCTATCCCAATCTGTCAATTATATGCATATTCTAGCATCTGGTCATGAGACATAGGCCATTTACTTTGGGAACGTTATTTTTACAAACATAAAAATAGTGCCCCCTAGCTTCAAGAGGTTATTAAGAAACTTTGAAACTCTCTGGAACTTTCTTGAGTGAAGAAGATAAAAACTACATAGGAACATTCAGTCTGCAGCGGTTTAAGTACTTTAGTCTAGTATCCTCGACCGAGATCCACCGGGTGGTACTCTGAAAGAGCCATTCTAAATAACTATCAGACGACCATTGGCACGTCTGACGTATCCATTATAACAGAGCTACGACTATGAAAGACTGATCTCTGGTGGACAAACCAGAGACTTTCTGTCGAATTACTCCCCGGACGGATCAAGTGTTTTCAACGGGGAGACAGCAAAGACATACACACGTAAATATGTACATTGCAATTCTTTCAAATGAGCAGCCGTTCGTGTGCAAAGTATTCGCATTTCCATGAGCATAGTTCTCAACTGTCTGTATGAAGTGGGTCCATTCTGTCTTTCCTGCTCTTTATCTGTCCCCTTTCCATTGTCTACCATGTCGTCATATCGGGTTTATTCCACTAGCTACTTTTCATTGCATTATGTAGTAATCAATGTGTAAGCTGTTCTGTTTGTGTGTTTATGCAGTTCTGTGTGATTATTTAGTTAGCAAATAAATAATTAAGCCAGTTTGTAGATCACTGATTCCTCATTGACGCTAGGGTTCGTGCAGATATCCAAGGATTTTGCGACATTCAGAATGAGACCGATAGAAGGTAAATAACAATTAATGAATGACTGATTCGAGATATTTATATCTTTACGAGTTAGTTCAGAACACGGTAACTTGTTAAATAAACTTTTTCCGTGGTGCCCCAAGATTGTTAATGAGTTAATTGTTACAGGATTATTATAATCATCATAATAATTAAACATAGTTCATTGATTTGATATAACTATCGTCATCACATTAAAGATAGCCAAAGACATAACAACGCCTGTATCTTTGTAGTGACTGGGTGTAATGACACACCATCCAACTTGTAATGAATAACTTCACCATGCTCAAAGGGATATTCAATGTCTGCTTTCTGTGTTTTTACCCATCTACCAATAGCTGCCATTCCTTGCGAGGCATTGGAAAACCTCCCTGGTCTTTGTGGTTGAATCTGTGTTTGAACACTGTTAAACACTATTATTGGACACAGAGTGAGTCCATGCAACTTATTATGGCACTTCTTAAGCACATTTTTACTCCTGAACTTATTTAGGCTTTCCATAACAAAGGGGTTGAATAGACATTTCAGCTTTACTTGTTTTATTAATTTGTAAACATTTCTAAAAAATATAATTCCACTTTGACATTATGGAGTATTGTGTGTGACAAACATAACTCTGGCTGTAACAAAATTTGGAAAAAGTCCAGGTGTGTGGATACTTTCTGAAGGCAATGTACGGTGGTGTTGCTCATTGGTTGTTGGAAACAACATTAATAGTTAACGTATTAATATTTAACATGAATAGGTTTTGTGGGTAGAATACTTTCTGAAGGCAATGTACGGCGGCGTTGCTCATTGGTTGTTAGAAACAACATTAATATTTAACATGAATAGGTTTTGTGGGTAGAATACTTTCTGAAGGCAATGTACGGTGGTGTTGATCATTGGTTGTTGGAAACAACATTAATAGTTAACGTATTAATATTTAACATGAATAGGTTTTGTGGGTAGAATTGCAGTATGTATTTAGACGTGAGCTAGCAATTTTTGACAGACTGGTTTCTTCTGGACAAACAAAAAAAATGATACCAACATGTTGTGTGGAGGAAAGAAAATTGATAGAGTGCGAATGTTTGGATAATCGTTCTGATTGGAGAATAGCTGTAAGGGTTATTGAATCAGGATCAACTCCTGTCCTACAGCTGCACCATCGAGAGCATCCTGACTTTTTGCATCCTGACTTGTTGTATCACTGTCTGGTATGACAACTGCTCGGCCTCCGACATCAAGGCACTACAGAGGGTAGTGCGAATGGCCCAGTACATCAGTGGGGCCAAGCTTCCTTCCATCCAGAACTAGGCGGTGTCAGAGGAAGGCCCTAAAACGACCAGGAATATGACTTTCCCAAAGTGGATCCTTTGTTCACACCACCCAGGGCAATTGAACTAATTCCAGAGGCCAACCCAGAACAACGCCGGCGAAGGAGATGTACTCGGAGCGGTCTTCTGGTCCAAATTAGGAGGTGCGCAAACCACCCACCGCTTCCGAGTATATTACTCACTGCGGTTCAGTCCCTGGATAATAAAGTTGACGAGCTCAGGGCAAGGGTTTCTTTCCAGAGAGACATCATACTCTGTTTCACGGAAACATGGCTCTCTCTGGATATACTGTCAGTCGGTCCAGCCATCTGGATTCTCAGTTCATTGCGCCAACTGGAATTAACATCTCTCCGGGAAGAAGAAGGGCGGGGGTGTATGTTTCATGATTAACGACTCATGGTGTGATTGTGATAACACTCAGGAACTCAAGTCCTTCTGTTCACCCGACCTAGAATACCTCACAATCATATATATGCCCCCCTCAAACCGATACCACCAGTCCTCAAGGAACTTCACTGGACTTCATGTAAACTGGAAACCACATATCCTGAGGCTGCATTTATTGTACCTGGGGATTTTAACAAAGCAAATTTGAGGAAAAGGCTGCCTAACTTCTATCAGCGTATTGACTGTAGTACTCGCGCTGCTAAAACACTCAACTATTCAACCATTCAAACTTCTGGTCTGCAGCTGCTGTTGCTAACTCAACGGCTAGGAGGTATCACTTCTGTAGGGAATAAGAGTTCAAAGTTCATACCATTCGTAACCAAAGCTCACGCTGATGTTGGCTTCGTTCTGTAGTTATTATCTGAACCATTCTGACATTGGACCGTTGTCCTACATCCTTGGAACAGGAGGTTATATTGTCGTCAAGGGTTTATATAGGAAGGGAGAGGAGGGCGTGTTTGACAAGTTTTATAGCCCATGTCCTTTCACAGGGACGGGCCACTGATTGAGCATAGCTCTAACTTATGAAAACCCAAATCTCACATTTTAGAAGCTAAAATCACATTTCATCCCAACATGAATAATTTCATATACAAATATTTAAATTGAACAGCAATTCCATTTGAATCCGATAACTCTGATGGGTAGACTTTCCACTGTAGAGTTTATGTCATCTTATCATTGATGAGAATGTCTCAGATGACAAACGAAATTACATCATATTCATTAAGTACCACCGCATATGTTCAATTGGTCGGATTACCAGAATATAGTTAATTTCCCCCCACCTTCTGATGTTCCCAGAATCTCTATGTTAACCAAGGGGTTTGCACATGTAACATCAGTAGGGTAGAGAAAGGAAAAAGGGGAGAAGAGGTATTTATGACTGTCATAAACCTACCCCTAGGCCAACGTCATGACACTTCATAGACAACAGTTGTAGACAAGCAATCATTAACATTGTGTGCATTCTCTTAACCCTTCCATAAGTCTACAGCATATATTCAACCCCTCTTGGTCCCATCTCCACAGTTTAGTTCAGTTATTGATTAAAACGGGCAAATCCACAAAATATTATGGGATGGGGTGTACTGTACAATATGTGGGAAGAAAGGGCAAATATGTATTCATTTTTCATAAGACATTTCATCCTACTCTTTTCATACATTTTAAAAATGTACCTGTTTACCTCCAATGTGGTATTTTCTTCCCCCTGGTTCAAGGGGTTAGTCTCCCCTGTAGAGCAATGTGAACTCGTGTGTCTGTATTCTCTGTAGGACCCTCCTCATCTACACTAGCCCGCATGGACCAGTCAGTCATTGTTTAATATGAGTTCATCTCCAGCACACAGCTCATCCTGCTGGAAGGCTTTATTTTTCATGATGTTTCTCCACAAGGCAATGTGATTATGGCTTTATAAGATCTGTATTAGTGAAGCAGTCCAAATAGCATATTGCACTGGAGGGGGTTGTAGGCCAACGCTGCTGGAGAGGGAGGCTGTTTTCCTATGGATGGATGGACATTAAATATAAACCTCAATTCAAATTTTGCATGAACAATGTTGCAAAAAAACATTGTATGAACATTTTTTTTAATGTATGAAGTCAAGAAGTTAATTAAAGTGAATTAATGACTCCCTGGTTTTGATGGTACTGACTGCCCCTCCTCTGTCTCCAGCTGCAGTTCCGGAGCCAGCCAGCAGAGGGTGGAAGGAGGTGCTGTCAACGAGCTACAGCAGCTCTACCAGTGGCAACTGGAGCTGGGACACCAGCGACCAATCGGTGCCCTCCACACCGTCCCCGCCTCTCTCCAACGACACCAGCAAGAGCTTCTTGCTCTCCTCCCAGAGTGATAATGTCATCGACGACGTCAAAGAGAGCACGCACTTCTTGTTTGAGGACCCCATACCCCGGAAGCGAAAGGTACAACTGGGGGTCAGGGGCTTAGGATGAGGCTTCATCCTAATGCTACTGAACATCCTTCCATACTTATCTCCTTATCTCCAAGGAGTTCATAGATCACAGCTATTTGATTTATCCAGTCCAGTTCTGTGTTTCTTGTGATCCTTCAGATGAGAACAGTATTTGTTGCCACAACCAACCCTAAGCTGCGGCCCATTAAAAATTGGCCATGGGCCAACAGTGGCTCCTATCGATTTAGGAATCGCTGCCCTAGTGTGTAGTTTTCCTAATTCAAGGGGGCCTCTGAAACCCCTCTGAAAGATTCTCAAAACGCATTTCCAATGTAATTCAGGATAATAATAATAATAATAATATATGCCATTTAGCTGACGCTTTTATCCAAAGCGACTTACAGTCATGTGTGCATACATTCTACGTATGGGTGGTCCCGGGAATCGAACCCACTACCCTGGCTGAGACAACAAGGTCTGTCAACCTTTACGCCTCTGAGCATGATGGAGTGTGTTCTCGCTCAATCTTTTCCTCTCTCTTTTTAATGGATTGCATAAGAACGTAGACTAGTTACGAAGGGTTCAATTGATCAGCCGCTGATAAACCTGTTCTATAGTTTGTATTTTAAAGTCACTCTCTCTCTCCCCTTTCTGGAAGCTGTTGATAGGTAGCGAGCCACTAACGCCCACTAACCTGTCATTAGTACTGATACAGGTCCAAAAACACCTCTCCCTCCACTGTCTACCTCTGAGATCTGTAATGCTGCATGACAAAATAGGTCTGAAAACACACCTCTCCCTCCACTGTCTACCTCTGAGATCTGTAATGCTGCATGACAAAATAGGTCTGAAAGCACACCTCTACCTCCACTGCCTTCCTCTGAGATCTGTAATGCTGCATGACAAAATAGGTCTGAAAACACACCTCTACCTCCACTGCCTTCCTCTGAGATCTGTAATGCTACATGACAAAATAGGTCTGAAAACACACCTCTACCTCCACTGCCTTCCTCTGAGATCTGTAATGCTACATGACAAAATAGGTCTGAAAACACACCTCTACCTCCACTGTCTACCTCTGAGATCTGTAATGCTACATGACAAAATAGGTCTGAAAACACACCTCTCCCTCCACTGTCTACCTCTGAGATCTGTAATGCTACATGACAAAATAGGTCTGAAAACACACCTCTACCTCCACTGCCTTCCTCTGAGATCTGTAATGCTACATGACAAAATAGGTCTGAAAACACACCTCTACCTCCACTGCCTTCCTCTGAGATCTGTAATGCTACATGACAAAATAGGTCTGAAAACACACCTCTACCTCCACTGCCTTCCTCTGAGATCTGTAATGCTGCATGACAAAATAGGTCTGAAAACACACCTCTCCCTCCACTGCCTTCCTCTGAGATCTGTAATGCTACATGACAAAATAGGTCTGAAAACACACCTCTACCTCCACTGCCTTCCTCTGAGATCTGTAATGCTGCATGACAAAATAGGTCTGAAAACACACCTCTACCTCCACTGTCTACCTCTGAGATCTGTAATGCTGCATGACAAAATAGGTCTGAAAACACACCTCTCCCTCCACTGCCTTCCTCTGAAATCTGTAATGCTACATGACAAAATAGGTCTGAAAACACACCTCTACCTCCACTGCCTTCCTCTGAGATCTGTAATGCTGCATGACAAAATAGGTCTGAAAACACACCTCTCCCTCCACTGCCTTCCTCTGAGATCTGTAATGCTACATGACAAAATAGGTCTGAAAACACACCTCTACCTCCACTGTCTACCTCTGAGATCTGTAATGCTACATGACAAAATAGGTCTGAAAACACACCTCTACCTCCACTGTCTACCTCTGAGATCTGTAATGCTGCATGACAAAATAGGTCTGAAAACACACCTCTACCTCCACTGCCTTCCTCTGAGATCTGTAATGCTGCATGACAAAATAGGTCTGAAAACACACCTCTACCTCCACTGTCTACCTCTGAGATCTGTAATGCTACATGACAAAATAGGTCTGAAAACACACCTCTACCTCCACTGTCTACCTCTGAGATCTGTAATGCTGCATGACAAAATAGGTCTGAAAACACACCTCTACCTCCACTGTCTACCTCTGAGATCTGTAATGCTGCATGACAAAATAGGTCTGAAAACACACCTCTCCCTCCACTGTCTACCTCTGAGATCTGTAATGCTGCATGACAAAATAGGTCTGAAAGCACACCTCTACCTCCACTGTCTACCTCTGAGATCTGTAATGCTGCATGACAAAATAGGTCTGAAAGCACACCTCTCCCTCCACTGTCTTCCTCTGAGATCTGTAATGCTGCATGACAAAATAGGTCTGAAAACACACCTCTCCCTCCACTGTCTTCCTCTGAGATCTGTAATGCTGCATGACAAAATAGGTCTGAAAACACACCTCTCCCTCCACTGTCTACCTCTGAGATCTGTAATGCTGCATGACAAAATAGGTCTGAAAACACACCTCTACCTCCACTGCCTTCCTCTGAGATCTGTAATGCTGCATGACAAAATAGGTCTGAAAACACACCTCTCCCTCCACTGTCTACCTCTGAGATCTGTAATGCTGCATGACAAAATAGGTCTGAAAACACACCTCTCCCTCCACTGTCTACCTCTGAGATCTGTAATGCTGCATGACAAAATAGGTCTGAAAACACACCTCTCCCTCCACTGCCTTCCTCTGAGATCTGTAATGCTGCATGACAAAATAGGTCTGAAAACACACCTCTACCTCCACTGTCTTCCTCTGAGATCTGTAATGCTGCATGACAAAATAGGTCTGAAAACACACCTCTACCTCCACTGCCTTCCTCTGAGATCTGTAATGCTGCATGACAAAATAGGTCTGAAAACACACCTCTCCCTCCACTGCCTTCCTCTGAGATCTGTAATGCTACATGACAAAATAGGTCTGAAAACACACCTCTACCTCCACTGCCTTCCTCTGAGATCTGTAATGCTACATGACAAAATAGGTCTGAAAACACACCTCTACCTCCACTGTCTACCTCTGAGATCTGTAATGCTGCATGACAAAATAGGTCTGAAAACACACCTCTACCTCCACTGTCTACCTCTGAGATCTGTAATGCTGCATGACAAAATAGGTCTGAAAACACACCTCTACCTCCACTGCCTTCCTCTGAGATCTGTAATGCTGCATGACAAAATAGGTCTGAAAACACACCTCTACCTCCACTGCCTTCCTCTGAGATCTGTAATGCTACATGACAAAATAGGTCTGAAAACACACCTCTACCTCCACTGCCTTCCTCTGAGATCTGTAATGCTACATGACAAAATAGGTCTGAAAACACACCTCTACCTCCACTGCCTTCCTCTGAGATCTGTAATGCTACATGACAAAATAGGTCTGAAAACACACCTCTACCTCCACTGCCTTCCTCTGAGATCTGTAATGCTACATGACAAAATAGGTCTGAAAACACACCTCTCCCTCCACTGTCTACCTCTGAGATCTGTAATGCTACATGACAAAATAGGTCTGAAAACACACCTCTACCTCCACTGCCTTCCTCTGAGATCTGTAATGCTACATGACAAAATAGGTCTGAAAACACACCTCTACCTCCACTGCCTTCCTCTGAGATCTGTAATGCTGCATGACAAAATAGGTCTGAAAACACACCTCTACCTCCACTGCCTTCCTCTGAGATCTGTAATGCTGCATGACAAAATAGGTCTGAAAACACACCTCTCCCTCCACTGCCTTCCTCTGAGATCTGTAATGCTGCATGACAAAATAGGTCTGAAAACACACCTCTACCTCCACTGCCTTCCTCTGAGATCTGTAATGCTGCATGACAAAATAGGTCTGAAAACACACCTCTACCTCCACTGCCTTCCTCTGAGATCTGTAATGCTACATGACAAAATAGGTCTGAAAACACACCTCTACCTCCACTGCCTTCCTCTGAGATCTGTAATGCTACATGACAAAATAGGTCTGAAAACACACCTCTACCTCCACTGTCTACCTCTGAGATCTGTAATGCTACATGACAAAATAGGTCTGAAAACACACCTCTCCCTCCACTGTCTACCTCTGAGATCTGTAATGCTACATGACAAAATAGGTCTGAAAACACACCTCTACCTCCACTGCCTTCCTCTGAGATCTGTAATGCTGCATGACAAAATAGGTCTGAAAACACACCTCTTCCTCCACTGCCTTCCTCTGAGATCTGTAATGCTGCATGACAAAATAGGTCTGAAAACACACCTCTACCTCCACTGCCTTCCTCTGAGATCTGTAATGCTGCATGACAAAATAGGTCTGAAAACACACCTCTCCCTCCACTGCCTTCCTCTGAGATCTGTAATGCTACATGACAAAATAGGTCTGAAAACACACCTCTACCTCCACTGTCTACCTCTGAGATCTGTAATGCTACATGACAAAATAGGTCTGAAAACACACCTCTCCCTCCACTGTCTACCTCTGAGATCTGTAATGCTACATGACAAAATAGGTCTGAAAACACACCTCTACCTCCACTGCCTTCCTCTGAGATCTGTAATGCTACATGACAAAATAGGTCTGAAAACACACCTCTACCTCCACTGCCTTCCTCTGAGATCTGTAATGCTGCATGACAAAATAGGTCTGAAAACACACCTCTACCTCCACTGCCTTCCTCTGAGATCTGTAATGCTGCATGACAAAATAGGTCTGAAAACACACCTCTCCCTCCACTGCCTTCCTCTGAGATCTGTAATGCTACATGACAAAATAGGTCTGAAAACACACCTCTACCTCCACTGCCTTCCTCTGAGATCTGTAATGCTGCATGACAAAATAGGTCTGAAAACACACCTCTACCTCCACTGCCTTCCTCTGAGATCTGTAATGCTGCATGACAAAATAGGTCTGAAAACACACCTCTACCTCCACTGTCTACCTCTGAGATCTGTAATGCTGCATGACAAAATAGGTCTGAAAACACACCTCTACCTCCACTGTCTACCTCTGAGATCTGTAATGCTGCATGACAAAATAGGTCTGAAAACACACCTCTACCTCCACTGTCTACCTCTGAGATCTGTAATGCTGCATGACAAAATAGGTCTGAAAACACACCTCTACCTCCACTGCCTTCCTCTGAGATCTGTAATGCTGCATGACAAAATAGGTCTGAAAACACACCTCTCCCTCCACTGTCTTCCTCTGAGATCTGTAATGCTGCATGACAAAATAGGTCTGAAAACACACCTCTACCTCCACTGCCTTCCTCTGAGATCTGTAATGCTGCATGACAAAATAGGTCTGAAAACACACCTCTCCCTCCACTGCCTTCCTCTGCGATCTGTAATGCTACATGACAAAATAGGTCTGAAAACACACCTCTACCTCCACTGTCTACCTCTGAGATCTGTAATGCTGCATGACAAAATAGGTCTGAAAACACACCTCTCCCTCCACTGTCTACCTCTGAGATCTGTAATGCTGCATGACAAAATAGGTCTGAAAGCACACCTCTCCACTGCTCCACTGCCAAAATAGGTCCTCTGAGATCTGTAATGCTGCATGACAAAATAGGTCTGAAAACACACCTCTACCTCCACTGTCTTCCTCTGAGATCTGTAATGCTGCATGACAAAATAGGTCTGAAAACACACCTCTACCTCCACTGCCTTCCTCTGAGATCTGTAATGCTGCATGACAAAATAGGTCTGAAAACACACCTCTACCTCCACTGTCTACCTCTGAGATCTGTAATGCTGCATGACAAAATAGGTCTGAAAACACACCTCTCCCTCCACTGTCTACCTCTGAGATCTGTAATGCTGCATGACAAAATAGGTCTGAAAACACACCTCTCCCTCCACTGCACACCTCCTTCCTCTGAGATCTGTAATGCTGCATGACAAAATAGGTCTGAAAACACACCTCTACCTCCACTGTCTTCCTCTGAGATCTGTAATGCTGCATGACAAAATAGGTCTGAAAACACACCTCTCCCTCCACTGCCTTCCTCTGAGATCTGTAATGCTGCATGACAAAATAGGTCTGAAAACACACCTCTCCCTCCACTGTCTTCCTCTGAGATCTGTAATGCTGCATGACAAAATAGGTCTGAAAACACACCTCTCCCTCCACTGTCTACCTCTGAGATCTGTAATGCTGCATGACAAAATAGGTCTGAAAACACACCTCTCCCTCCACTGCCTACCTCTGAGATCTGTAATGCTGCATGACAAAATAGGTCTGAAAACACACCTCTCCCTCCACTGTCTACCTCTGAGATCTGTAATGCTGCATGACAAAATAGGTCTGAAAACACACCTCTACCTCCACTGTCTACCTCTGAGATCTGTAATGCTGCATGACAAAATAGGTCTGAAAACACACCTCTACCTCCACTGCCTTCCTCTGAGATCTGTAATGCTGCATGACAAAATAGGTCTGAAAACACACCTCTACCTCCACTGTCTACCTCTGAGATCTGTAATGCTGCATGACAAAATAGGTCTGAAAACACACCTCTACCTCCACTGTCTACCTCTGAGATCTGTAATGCTGCATGACAAAATAGGTCTGAAAACACACCTCTCCCTCCACTGTCTTCCTCTGAGATCTGTAATGCTACATGACAAAATAGGTCTGAAAACACACCTCTACCTCCACTGCCTTCCTCTGAGATCTGTAATGCTGCATGACAAAATAGGTCTGAAAACACACCTCTCCCTCCACTGTCTTCCTCTGAGATCTGTAATGCTGCATGACAAAATAGGTCTGAAAACACACCTCTCCCTCCACTGTCTTCCTCTGAGATCTGTAATGCTGCATGACAAAATAGGTCTGAAAACACACCTCTCCCTCCACTGTCTACCTCTGAGATCTGTAATGCTGCATGACAAAATAGGTCTGAAAACACACCTCTACCTCCACTGCCTTCCTCTGAGATCTGTAATGCTGCATGACAAAATAGGTCTGAAAACACACCTCTACCTCCACTGTCTACCTCTGAGATCTGTAATGCTGCATGACAAAATAGGTCTGAAAACACACCTCTACCTCCACTGTCTACCTCTGAGATCTGTAATGCTGCATGACAAAATAGGTCTGAAAACACACCTCTACCTCCACTGCCTACCTCTGAGATCTGTAATGCTGCATGACAAAATAGGACTGAAAACACACCTCTCCCTCCACTGCCTTCCTCTGAGATCTGTAATGCTGCATGACAAAATAGGTCTGAAAAC
Organism: Oncorhynchus keta; assembly: GCF_023373465.1. Taxonomy (NCBI): domain Eukaryota; kingdom Metazoa; phylum Chordata; class Actinopteri; order Salmoniformes; family Salmonidae; genus Oncorhynchus; species Oncorhynchus keta. Next base: position 37,437,307 of record NC_068435.1, on the reverse strand, counting down.
ACATAGCTCTATGTTTTTAGATTCTGCAGTGTAAAAAATGCTGGGTTAAAAACAACCCAATTTTGGTAAATATGAAATATACCATGTTGGGTTATTTTGACCCAGCCAGGTGGGTCGTTGATATTGGGTTATTTTACCCAGCCAGGTGGGTCGTTGATATTGGGTTATTTTAGCCAGCCAGGTGGGTCGTTGATATTGGGTTATTTTACCCAGCCAGTTGGGTCGTTGATATTGGGTTATTTTGACCCTGCCAGATGGGTTGTTGATATTGGGTTATTTTGACCCAGGCAGATGGGTCGTTGATATTGGGTTATCTTGACCCTGCCAGTTGGGTCGTCGATATTGGGTTATTTTGACCCTGCCAGATGGGTCGTTGATATTGGGTTATCTTGACCCTGCCAGTTGATATTGGGTTATTTTGACCCAGCCAGTTGGGTTGTTGATATTGGGTTATTTTGACCCAGCCAGTTGGGTCGTTGATATTGGGTTATTTTGACCCTGCCAGTTGGGTCGTTGATATTGGGTTATTTTGACCCTGCCAGATGGGTCGTTGATATTGGGTTATCTTGACCCTGCCAGTTGATATTGGGTTATTTTGACCCAGCCAGTTGGGTTGTTGATATTGGGTTATTTTGACCCAGGCAGTTGGGTCGTTGATATTGGGTTATTTTGACCATGCCAGATGGGTTGTTGATATTGGGTTATCTTGACCCTGCCAGATGATATTGGGTTATTTTGACCCAGCCAGTTGGGTCGTTGATATTGGGTTATTTTGACCCTGCCAGATGGGTCGTTGATATTGGGTTATTTTGACCCTGCCAGATGGGTCGTTGATATTGGGTTATTTTGACCATGCCAGATGGGTTGTTGATATTGGGTTATCTTGACCCTGCCAGTTGATATTGGGTTATTTTGACCCAGCCAGATGGGTTGTTGATATTGGGTTATTTTGACCCTGCCAGATGGGTCGTTGATATTGGGTTATCTTGACCCTGCCAGTTGATATTGGGTTATTTTGACCCAGCCAGTTGGGTTGTTGATATTGGGTTATTTTGACCCAGGCAGTTGGGTCGTTGATATTGGGTTATTTTGACCCTGCCAGATGGGTTGTTGATATTGGGTTATCTTGACCCTGCCAGATGATATTGGGTTATTTTGACCCAGCCAGTTGGGTTGTTGATATTGGGTTATTTTGACCCTGCCAGATGGGTTGTTGATATTGGGTTATTTTGACCCAGCCAGTTGGGTCGTTGATATTGGGTTATTTTGACCCAGCCAGTTGGGTCGTTGATATTGGGTTATTATGACCCAGCCAGTTGGGTTGTTGATATTGGGTTATTTTGACCCAGCCAGTTGGGTCGTTGATATTGGGTTATTTTGACCCAGCCAGTTGGGTCGTTGATATTGGGTTATTTTGACCCAGCCAGTTGGGTCGTTGATATTGGGTTATTTTGACCCAGCCAGTTGGGTCGTTGATATTGGGTTATTTTGACCCAGCCATTTGGGTCGTTGATATTGGGTTATTTTGACCCAGCCAGTTGGGTCGTTGATATTGGGTTATTTTGACCCTGCCAGATGGGTCGTTGATATAGGGTTATTTTGACCCAGCCAGTTGGGTCGTTGATATTGGGTTATTTTGACCCAGCCAGATGGGTTGTTGATATTGGGTTATTTTGACCCTGCCAGATGAGTTGTTGATATTGGGTTATTTTGACCCAGCCAGATGGGTTGTTGATATCGGGTTATTTTGACCCTGCCAGATGGGTTGTTGATATTGGGTTATTTTGACCCAGCCAGATGGGTCGTTGATATTGGGTTATTTTGACCCTGCCAGATGGGTTGTTGATATTGGGTTATTTTGACCCAGCCAGTTGGGTCGTTGATATTGGGTTATTTTGACCCAGCCAGTTGGGTCGTTGATATTGGGTTATTTTGACCCAGCCAGTTGGGTCGTTGATATTGGGTTATTTTGACCCAGCCAGTTGGGTCGTTGATATTGGGTTATTTTGACCCAGCCATTTGGGTCGTTGATATTGGGTTATTTTGACCCAGCCAGTTGGGTCGTTGATATTGGGTTATTTTGACCCAGCCAGTTGGGTCGTTGATATTGGGTTATTTTGACCCAGCCATTTGGGTCGTTGATATTGGGTTATTTTGACCCAGCCAGTTGGGTCGTTGATATTGGGTTATTTTGACCCTGCCAGATGGGTTGTTGATATTGGGTTATTTTGACCCAGGCAGATGGGTCGTTGAGCTATGATCCACTGGGTCAGATGGAAGACTGGAGTCATGGTTTAGTAGGTGCGTGGCTTTCAGATAGTTATTTTTGGTGACTCGGGAGAGTAAATGGGTATTTTAAATGAAATCCATAGGTTATTGTCAGGAGGTGTTATCTATTGGGGACGTGTCTTTCAGATTGGAGTGAACGTCACACCCCTACTAAGCTATGCCTCCAGTCTTCTGATCTGATTGGGTGGATCACAGCTCAATAACCCAACTCAGTGACCCAACTGGCAAAATAACCCAATTTTAGTTCTGTCAACTATTTACCCAGCGCTGGGTTGTTTTTAAAGCAGCATTTATTAGTGTGCTTGTGAGGAAATAGTTGCTCTCTGTGTAATGTGCCTAATCCAGGGGTTTGAGTCTCGCATGAGTTATCCCACCCCATGTGAAATGTTGATTTACATGTATTGTGATAGTGCCTGACTAAAATAGGTGTGGTTTCTCATTTTGGGTACTGTTTATATTTAGGTATACTTTTGAGCTAATATTCACAAGAGGTGTAGAAACTCAAGCAGCTGAGAATTTGAGGTGCCTGGTGAGCTCCTGCCCAAACTTAAGCACTGTTATTGTGTTGAAAAGGGACGCCTCCAGCCAACAACTTGAACATTCACACTATTCATTCATTTAATAAGGAACTACCTCTTTCTTCAGCCTTGCACACAAACACAGTGCTATTGCCTAAACATAATATTGCATATGATATGGATGTGTACACTACTACAATGTAGGACCTGCAGTGAACATTTTATTTATTTTTCCTCAACAAAGAAGCTTGTGCGAGGGGGGCTCGAACCCATGGTTAAAGTGTACTCTCAAGTGGAAGTTAACCACTTTAGCAGAGTGTGCCATTGAGAAGCAATGATGACAGCGATAGTCCACATGACTCCTATTCTTTTTACGATGATAAACATACTTTTTGTTTTACATGAAAGCACATGGAAGTGTGTGATACTGAAAAACTAAATGTGGGACTTTGTCATATATGCAAAAAAAATGTTGTCTGAGGTTAGTAGTAACTAGTAGCCTAGTCAAGGTAGCATCAGTGCGATATTGGCACATACCATTTTGTTACAGACCAACTGACTTGTGGTAGTGAAGCCTGTTGGACGTGACACCCCTCTGGAAATGTCAAGATGTTGAAGAATGCGGAAGACCTCAGCCCCCAGTGGTGCCAGCTGATTACTGATAACAAAAGAGTGCGATATAAGGGAAAGTAATCGGAGAGTAATGAAGTCCAGGTGTGCAAAAAAGATGGGTTGCCAGACCGTTGAGTTAGTAGACCGTTGAGAGGGGGAGCAGGCCTGGTGGTTAGTAGACCGTTGAGAGGGGGAGCAGGACTGGTGGTTAGTAGACCGTTGAGAGGGGGAGCAGGAGTAGATGTGACAGGAGGCTACAGGACTGGTGGTTAGTAGACCGTTGAGAGGGGGAGCAGGACTGGTGGTTAGTAGACCGTTGAGAGGGGGAGCAGGAGTAGATGTGACAGGAGGCTACAGGACTGGTGGTTAGTAGACCGTTGAGAGGGGGAGCAGGACTGGTGGTTAGTAGACCGTTGAGAGGGGGAGCAGGACTGGTGGTTAGTAGACCGTTGAGAGGGGGAGCAGGAGTAGATGTGACAGGAGGCTACAGGACTGGTGGTTAGTAGACCGTTGAGAGGCGGAGCAGGAGTAGATGTGACAGGAGGCTACAGGACTGGTGGTTAGTAGACCGTTGAGAGGCGGAGCAGGAGTAGATGTGACAGGAGGCTACAGGACTGGTGGTGAGTAGACCGTTGAGAGGGGGAGCAGGACTGGTGGTTAGTAGACCGTTGAGAGGGGGAGCAGGAGTAGATGTGACAGGAGGCTACAGGACTGGTGGTGAGTAGACCGTTGAGAGGGGGAGCAGGGCTGGTGGTTAGTAGACCGTTGAGAGGCGGAGCAGGAGTAGATGTGACAGGAGGCTACAGGACTGGTGGTTAGTAGACCGTTGAGAGGCGGAGCAGGAGTAGATGTGACAGGAGGCTACAGGACTGGTGGTTAGTAGACCGTTGAGAGGCGGAGCAGGAGTAGATGTGACAGGAGGCTACAGGACTGGTGGTTAGTAGACCGTTGAGAGGGGGAGCAGGACTGGTGGTTAGTAGACCGTTGAGAGGCAGAGCAGGAGTAGATGTGACAGGAGGCTACAGGACTGGTGGTTAGTAGACCGTTGAGAGGCGGAGCAGGACTGGTGGTTAGTAGACCGTTGAGAGGCGGAGCAGGACTGGTGGTTAGTAGACCGTTGAGAGGGGAGCAGGCGTAGATGTGACAGGAGGCTACAGGACTGGTGGTTAGTAGACCGTTGAGAGGCGGAGCAGGGCTGGTGGTTAGTAGACCGTTGAGAGGGGGAGCAGGCGTAGATGTGACAGGAGGCTACAGGACTGGTGGTTAGTAGACCGTTGAGAGGCGGAGCAGGACTGGTGGTTAGTAGACCGTTGAGAGGGGAGCAGGCGTAGATGTGACAGGAGGCTACAGGACTGGTGGTTAGTAGACCGTTGAGAGGCAGAGCAGGAGTAGATGTGACAGGAGGCTACAGGACTGGTGGTTAGTAGACCGTTGAGAGGCGGAGCAGGACTGGTGGTTAGTAGACCGTTGAGAGGCGGAGCAGGACTGGTGGTTAGTAGACCGTTGAGAGGGGAGCAGGCGTAGATGTGACAGGAGGCTACAGGACTGGTGGTTAGTAGACCGTTGAGAGGCGGAGCAGGAGTAGATGTGACAGGAGGCTACAGGACTGGTGGTTAGTAGACCGTTGAGAGGCGGAGCAGGACTGGTGGTTAGTAGACCGTTGAGAGGGGGAGCAGGAGTAGATGTGACAGGAGGCTACAGGACTGGTGGTTAGTAGACCGTTGAGAGGCGGAGCAGGAGTAGATGTGACAGGAGGCTACAGGACTGGTGGTTAGTAGACCGTTGAGAGGCGGAGCAGGAGTAGATGTGACAGGAGGCTACGGGACTGGTGGTGAGTAGACCGTTGAGAGGGGGAGCAGGAGTAGATGTGACAGGAGGCTACATGACTGGTGGTTAGTAGACCATTGAGAGGGGGAGCAGGACTGGTGGTTAGTAGACCGTTGAGAGGGGGAGCAGGAGTAGATGTGACAGGAGGCTACAGGACTGGTGGTTAGTAGACCGTTGAGAGGCAGAGCAGGAGTAGATGTGACAGGAGGCTACAGGACTGGTGGTTAGTAGACCGTTGAGAGGCGGAGCAGGAGTAGATGTGACAGGAGGCTACAGGACTGGTGGTTAGTAGACCGTTGAGAGGGGGCAGGAGTAGATGTGACAGGAGGCTACGGGACTGGTGGTGAGTAGACCGTTGAGAGGGGAGCAGGAGTAGATGTGACAGGAGGCTACAGGACTGGTGGGTAGTAGACCGTTGAGGGGGAGCAGGAGTAGATGTGACAGGAGGCTACAGGACTGGTGGTTAGTAGACCGTTGAGAGGGGGAGCAGGGGTAGATGTGACAGGAGGCTACAGGACTGGTGGTTAGTAGACCGTTGAGAGGCGGAGCAGGAGTAGATGTGACAGGAGGCTACAGGACTGGTGGTTAGTAGACCGTTGAGAGGGGGAGCAGGACTGGTGGTTAGTAGACCGTTGAGAGGGGGAGCAGGACTGGTGGTTAGTAGACCGTTGAGAGGGGGAGCAGGAGTAGATGTGACAGGAGGCTACAGGACTGGTGGTTAGTAGACCGTTGAGAGGCGGAGCAGGACTGGTGGTTAGTAGACCGTTGAGAGGGGGAGCAGGACTGGTGGTTAGTAGACCGTTGAGAGGGGGAGCAGGAGTAGATGTGACAGGAGGCTACAGGACTGGTGGTTAGTAGACCGTTGAGAGGGGGAGCAGGAGTAGATGTGACAGGAGGCTACAGGACTGGTGGTTAGTAGACCGTTGAGAGGCGGAGCAGGACTGGTGGTTAGTAGACCGTTGAGAGGGGGAGCAGGACTGGTGGTTAGTAGACCGTTGAGAGGGGGAGCAGGAGTAGATGTGACAGGAGGCTACAGGACTGGTGGTTAGTAGACCGTTGAGAGGGGGAGCAGGTGTAGATGTGACAGGAGGCTACAGGACTGGTGGTTAGTAGACCGTTGAGAGGGGGAGCAGGACTGGTGGTTAGTAGACCGTTGAGAGGGGGAGCAGGACTGGTGGTTAGTAGACCGTTGAGAGGGGGAGCAGGAGTAGATGTGACAGGAGGCTACAGGACTGGTGGTTAGTAGACCGTTGAGAGGGGGAGCAGGAGTAGATGTGACAGGAGGCTACAGGACTGGTGGTTAGTAGACCGTTGAGAGGGGGAGCAGGAGTAGATGTGACAGGAGGCTACAGGACTGGTGGTTAGTAGACCGTTGAGAGGGGAGCAGGAGTAGATGTGACAGGAGGCTACAGGACTGGTGGTTAGTAGACCGTTGAGAGGGGAGCAGGAGTAGATGTGACAGGAGGCTACAGGACTGGTGGTTAGTAGACCGTTGAGAGGGGGAGCAGGCGTAGATGTGACAGGAGGCTACAGGACTGGTGGTTAGTAGACCGTTGAGAGGGGGAGCAGGAGTAGATGTGACAGGAGGCTACAGGACTGGTGGTTAGTAGACCGTTGAGAGGGGAGCAGGAGTAGATGTGACAGGAGGCTACAGGACTGGTGGTGAGTAGACCGTTGAGAGGGGGAGCAGGACTGGTGGTTAGTAGACCGTTGAGAGGGGGAGCAGGAGTAGATGTGACAGGAGGCTACAGGACTGGTGGTTAGTAGACCGTTGAGAGGCGGAGCAGGAGTAGATGTGACAGGAGGCTACAGGACTGGTGGTTAGTAGACCGTTGAGAGGGGGAGTAGGAGTAGATGTGACAGGAGGCTACAGGACTGGTGGTTAGTAGACCATTGAGAGGGGGAGCAGGACTGGTGGTTAGTAGACCGTTGAGAGGGGAGCAGGCGTAGATGTGACAGGAGGCTACAGGACTGGTGGTTAGTAGACCGTTGAGAGGGGAGCAGGACTGGTGGTTAGTAGACCGTTGAGAGGCGGAGCAGGAGTAGATGTGACAGGAGGCTACGGGACTGGTGGTTAGTAGACCGTTGAGAGGGGGAGCAGGTGTAGATGTGACAGGAGGCTACAGGACTGGTGGTTAGTAGACCGTTGAGAGGGGAGCAGGACTGGTGGTTAGTAGACCGTTGAGAGGCGGAGCAGGAGTAGATGTGACAGGAGGCTACGGGACTGGTGGGTAGTAGACCGTTGAGAGGGGAGCAGGCGTAGATGTGACAGGAGGCTACAGGACTGGTGGTTAGTAGACCGTTGAGAGGGGGAGCAGGGGTAGATGTGACAGGAGGCTACGGGACTGGTGGTGAGTAGACCGTTGAGAGGGGGAGCAGGACTGGTGGTTAGTAGACCGTTGAGAGGGGGAGCAGGACTGGTGGTTAGTAGACCGTTGAGAGGGGAGCAGGACTGGTGGTTAGTAGACCGTTGAGAGGGGAGCTGGCGTAGATGTGACAGGAGGCTACAGGACTGGTGGTTAGTAGACCGTTGAGAGGGGGAGCAGGGGTAGATGTGACAGGAGGCTACAGGACTGGTGGTGAGTAGACCGTTGAGAGGGGGAGCAGGACTGGTGGTTAGTAGACCGTTGAGAGGGGGAGCTGGCGTAGATGTGACAGGAGGCTACAGGACTGGTGGTTAGTAGACCGTTGAGAGGGGGAGCAGGAGTAGATGTGACAGGAGGCTACGGGACTGGTGGTGAGTAGACCGTTGAGAGGGGGAGCAGGCGTAGATGTGACAGGAGGCTACAGGACTGGTGGTTAGTAGACCGTTGAGAGGGGGAGCAGGGGTAGATGTGACAGGAGGCTACAGGACTGGTGGTTAGTAGACCGTTGAGAGGGGGAGCAGGACTGGTGGTTAGTAGACCGTTGAGAGGGGGAGCAGGCGTAGATGTGACAGGAGGCTACAGGACTGGTGGTTAGTAGACCGTTGAGAGGGGGAGCAGGACTGGTGGTTAGTAGACCGTTGAGAGGGGGAGCAGGACTGGTGGTTAGTAGACCGTTGAGAGGGGAGCAGGACTGGTGGTTAGTAGACCGTTGAGAGGGGGAGCAGGACTGGTGGTTAGTAGACCGTTGAGAGGGGAGCAGGACTGGTGGTTAGTAGACCGTTGAGAGGGGGAGCAGGACTGGTGGTTAGTAGACCGTTGAGAGGGGGAGCAGGAGTAGATGTGACAGGAGGCTACAGGACTGGTGGTTAGTAGACCGTTGAGAGGGGGAGCAGGGCTGGTGGTTAGTAGACCGTTGAGAGGGGGAGCAGGACTGGTGGTTAGTAGACCGTTGAGAGGGGGAGCAGGCGTAGATGTGACAGGAGGCTACAGGACTGGTGGTTAGTAGACCGTTGAGAGGGGGAGCAGGACTGGTGGTTAGTAGACCGTTGAGAGGGGGAGCAGGAGTAGATGTGACAGGAGGCTACAGGACTGGTGGTTAGTAGACCGTTGAGAGGGGGAGCAGGACTGGTGGTTAGTAGACCGTTGAGAGGGGGAGCAGGCGTAGATGTGACAGGAGGCTACAGGACTGGTGGTTAGTAGACCGTTGAGAGGGGGAGCAGGACTGGTGGTTAGTAGACCGTTGAGAGGGGGAGCAGGGGTAGATGTGACAGGAGGCTACAGGACTGGTGGTTAGTAGACCGTTGAGAGGGGGAGCAGGACTGGTGGTTAGTAGACCGTTGAGAGGGGAGCAGGACTGGTGGTTAGTAGACCGTTGAGAGGGGAGCAGGAGTAGATGTGACAGGACTGAAAGTCATCGAATCAACAGTCATGTGTCTGTCACTGGCATACACAGTCATAGGTGGTACAGGTACCTCTAAAATTCAATCAAAAAGCATAAAGGGACATTAATATACAAATAAGGCTTTACATCCTACTGTGTTAAATTAAAACAACACCCCAAAAATAGTTACTGTAACGCCACAGGTTTTAATTCCCGAACTATGAGAAAGTGTAACACCGTCAGCTCTAGAGGTCGACCGATTAATCGGAATGGCCGATTAATTAGGGCCGATTTTCAAGTTTTCCTAACAAGCGGAAATCTGTGTTTTTGGACACCGATTTGGCCGTTTTTTTGTAATTTATTTTTTATACCTTTTATTTGATCTTTATTTAACTAGGTAAGTCAGTTAAGAACACGTTGTTATTTTCAATGACGCCTAGGAACGGTGGGTTAACTGCCTCGTTCAGGGACAGAACGACAGATTTTCACCTTGTCAGCTTGGGGGACCCAATCTTGCAACCTTACAGTTAACTAGTCCAACGCAATAACGACCTGCCTCTCTCTCGTTGCACTCCACAAGGAGACTGCCTGTTACGCGAATGCAGTAAGCCAAGGTAAGTTGCTAGCTAGCATTAATAAAAAACAATCAATCATAATCACTAGTTAACTACACATGGTTGATGATATTTCTAGTTTATCTAGCGTGTCGTGCGTTGCATATAATCGATGCGGTGCGTATCGTTTCGCCAATGTGTACCTAACCATAAACAGCCATGCCTTTCTTAAAATCAATACACAGAAGTATATATTTTTAAACCTGCATATTTAGCTAAAATAAATCCAGGTTAGCAGGCAATATTAACCAGGTGAAATTGTGTCACTTCTCTTGCGTTCATTGCACGCAGAGTCAGTGTATATGCAACAGTTTGGGCCGCCTAATTTGACAGAATTTTACGTAATTATGACATAACATTGAAGGTTGTGCAATGTAACAGGAATATTTAGACTGATGAATGCCACCCGTTAGATAAAATACAGAACGGTTCCATATTTCACTGAAATAATAAACGTCTTGTTTCCGGATTCAACCATATTATTGAACTAAGGCTCGTATTTCTGTGTGTTATTATGTTATAATTAAGTCTATGCTTTGATAGAGCAGTCTGACTGAGCGATGATGGGCAGCAGCAGGCTCGCAAGCATTCATTCAAACAGCACTTTAGTGCATTTTGCCAGCAGCTCTTCGTTGTGCGTCAAGCATTGCGCTGTTTCTGACTTCAAGCCTATCAACTCCCATGATTAGGCTGGTGTAACCGATGTGAAATGGCTAGCTAGTTAGCGGGGTGCGTGCTAATAACATTTCAAACGTCACTCGCTCTGAGACTTGGAGTGGTTGTTCCCCTTGCTCTGCATGGGTAACGCTGCTTCGAGGGTGGCTGTTGTCGCTGTGTTCCTGGTTCAAGCCCAGGGAGGAGCGAGGAGAGGGACGGAAGCTATACTGTTACACTGGCAATACTAAAGTGCCTATAAGAACATCCAATAGTCAAAGGTTAATGAAATACAAATGGTATAGAGGGAAATAGTCCTATAATTCCTATAATAACTACAACCTAAAACGTCTTACCTGGGAATATTGAAGACTCATGTTAAAAGTAACCACCAGCTTTCATATGTTCTCATGTTCTGAGCAAGAAACTGAAACGTTAGCTTTCTTACATAGCACATATTGCACTTTTACTTTCTTCTCCAACACTTTGTTTTTGCATTATTTAAACCAAATTGAACATGTTTCATTATTTATTTGAGGCTAAATTGATTTTATTGTTGTATTATATTAAGTTAAAATAAGTGTTCATTCAGTATTGTTGTAATTGTCTTTATTACAAATAAATAAATAAAATCATCCGATTAATCGTTATCAGATTAGTTTGGTCCTCCAATAATCAGTATCAGTATCGGTATCGGCGTTGAAAAATCATAATCGGTCGACCTCTAGTACAGAACGAATAAAGTGTTAATTTAAGTTGGACTTTGCAGCACCCATGGAGTTAGGGACCAGCACTCTGGAGTTGTTAGTTTATCGACACTTAGATTGATTTTTGTTAAACACTATTTTAGTCGCTTCCATACACGCTAAAGAAGTGTTAAACACTATGGGTGTTAGGAATATTACTTTCTTGCCCTTGGCCATCCCTCCATGAATGTATTTACTCATTATGACACTGCATCTGTCAATATAGAGAGGGAGAGGTGTAAAGTTTCACATGTGTGCGTGCGTGCGCGCGTTGCTAACCTGTCTTCACAAGCTTCAATGTTCACAGGCTTGTCTCATAGGTCGTGTTTATTTATTTTGACCTCACTTAGAATAATAGTAGAATACATGTAGTGCTGAGTGATCTGAACCTTTTTGTTGTAGTGCGCTCACCCCATAACCACAGGGTTGTTGGTTCAAGCCCCACTCCTGTTCTTCCCACTCTTGCCGCTACAATAGCACTGACTCCACTGTGTTGTTCTGGTGTGTTTCAGAACTCCGTGAAGGTGATGCTCAAGTGCTTGTGGAAGAACTGTGAAAAGGTCCTCAGCACCTCTTCAGGGATCCAGCGACACATCCGCACCGTCCACCTGGGGTAAGGCACCAATCAACCAATCCTAGAGAAAGATATAGGTACACTGCTATAGGTATCCAATCGCAATAGTTGAATTGGTAATTGTTGTAAGCAATCACTGCATACAGATCTCCTGGGGACCAATAAGAGAGCAGATATAATACAATGCCTTACTCTATTTACTGAAGTATTGTAAAAAATATATATTAAGGAGCAAGTATTTTAGAGTATGTGCTACATTGGTAGCGCTGCCTATACGTGGGGGTCAGTGTTTATTATGACTTCTTTATGTCATTAGGTTTGTTAGTCTTGTATCCTCTTACAAAGTACCATAAAGGGATGCAGGTGGATGCATATCAACACATAGGAAGGTTTTTTTATTATTTATTATTTTATTATTATTATTATTATTTTATAGCCTCCTGTTGCTATCCTGCCATCTCTGTCAGTCAGTGAGGGCTATGACCAATGACGCCTGTAAACTCCGTGGCTTTGGCTCAGAGGCCCTGGGTATCACTGCCATCTGCTGGTCAGAGAGAATACAGCATCAGAACAGCTCCTCATTGTGATGTGCTATGATGCCTTATTAACATGTTCATACCACTTTACTGATGTGGCTGTAGAGTATTATGTTATTATAAGCCTTCATTAGGGGAAGGGAGGGCGCCACCAACATGGAGATGAAATCAAATGTATTTGTCACATACACATGGTTAGCAGATGTTAATGCGAGTGTAGCGAAATGCTTGTGCTTCGAGTTCCGACAATGCAGTAATAACCAACGAGTAATCTAACCTAACAATTGCAAAACTACTACCTTATACACACAAGTGTAAAGGGATAAAGAATATGTACATAAAGATATATGAATGAGTGATGGTACAGAACGGCATAGGCAAGATGCAGTATATGGTATCGAGTACACTATATACATATGAGATGAGTAATGTAAACAAAAGTGGCATAGTTTAAAGTGGCTAGTGATACATGTATTACATAAAGATGCAGTAGATGATATAAGGTACATATAAGGTACAGTATATACATATGAGATGAGTAATGTAGGATATGTAAGCATTATATTAAGTAGCATTGTGAGGTGTGAGGTGCTGGACATAGGAGGCAGACTCAATGCTGCAGGACTGTTTTGAGAATACTGATTGGAATATGTTCAAAGATTCATCCACCCAGGACTCATCCATCAACCTATCGTCAGTCACAGTCTTCATTAGGAAATGTGTTGATGTTGTACCCACAATAACAATCCGGACAAACCCCAACCAAATACCCTAAATGAACGGAGATATCCACACCACATACTGCTGAATTCATTGTCATCAGAACCCTGATGACTCAGAGGAGGGCAACTTGCACAAGGCAAAAAGACAATACAGACTCAAACTTGAATTGATGTTTGACAACTCAGACTCTCATCACAAGGACTACAGACTATTATGCACTACAAAGGTGTGGTGCCCATGAGTTTAATACATTCTGGCCGCGTCCTCCGAACGCTCATGAGTTTAATACATTCTGGCCGCGTCCTCCGAATGCTCATGAGTTTAATACATTCTGGCCGCGTCCTCCGAATGCTCATGAGTTTAATACATTCTGGCCACGTCCTCCGAACGCTCATGGGTTTAATACATTCTGGCCGCGTCCTCCGAATGCTCATGAGTTTAATACATTCTGGCCACGTCCTCCGAATGCTCATGAGTTTAATACATTCTGGCCACGTCCTCCGAATGCTCATGAGTTTAATACATTCTGGCCACGTCCTCCGAATGCTCATGAGTTTAATACATTCTGGCCACGTCCTCCGAATGCTCATGAGTTTAATACATTCTGGCCGCGTCCTCCGAACGCTCATGAGTTTAATACATTCTGGCCGCGTCCTCCGAATGCTCATGAGTTTAATACATTCTGGCCACGTCCTCCGAATGCTCATGAGTTTAATACATTCTGGCCACGTCCTCCGAATGCTCATGAGTTTTATACATTCTGGCCACGTCCTCCGAACGCTCATGAGTTTAATACATTCTGGCCACGTCCTCCGAATGCTCATGAGTTTAATACATTCTGGCCGCGTCCTCCGAATGCTCATGAGTTTAATACATTCTGGCCACGTCCTCCGAATGCTCATGAGTTTAATACATTCTGGCCGCGTCCTCCGAATGCTCATGAGTTTAATACATTCTGGCCGCGTCCTCCGAATGCTCACGAGTTTAATACATTCTATGCTTCAAGGCAGACAATACCGAGCCATCCAGGAAGACTCTTGCTGCTCCAGACGACCAGGTGCTTTTGTTCTCCTAGGATGACATGGGGGAAAACTCTAAATACTACCGGCCAAGAGGGCATCCCTGGCCTCGTCCTCCGAATGTGCGCTGACCAGCTGACCGGCGTCTTCTCGGACATCTTCAACCTGTCTGTGTCCAAGGCTGTAGTCCCCTCCTGCTTCAAGGAGATCGCCATCCTACCAGGGCCCAAGAAAAACAATGTGACATTCCCAAATGACAATTGCACCGTCGCACTCACCCCGTTCATCATGGAGTGCTTCGAGAGGCTGGTCATGGCCCACACTGGACTCCAATGTGTCTACTGCTAGAACAGATCTATGTAAGATGCCTCTTCCACATCAAAAGGACCTTTCATTGACTAAAGCTCAGCGTTCAACACTGTTGTTACCTGCTGCTCCATCCACGACCCTAAGTGAAGATGGCCCAGTACATCACTGGGACCGTGCTCCCACCCAACCAGGACATCTACTCAAAATAGGGCCTGATGAAGGCCTGCAGCATCATCAAGAGCCCACACACCACAATCAATCAATCGAATGTATTTATAAAGCCCTTCTTACATCAGCCGATGTCACAAAGTGCTATACAGAAACACAGCCTAATACCCCAAACAGCAAGCAATGCAGATGTAGAAGCAAGGTGGCCAGTCCTCTTCTGGCTGTGCTGGGTGGGGATTATAACAGAACATGGCCAAGATGTTCAAACGTTCATAGATGACCAGCTGGGTCAGATAATAATAATCACAGTGGTTGTAGAGGGTGCAACAGGTCAGCACCTCAGGAGTAAATGTCAGTTGGCTTTTCATAGCTGAGCATTCAGAGTTCGAGACAGCAGGTGCAGTAGAGGGAGAGAGTCGAAAACAGCAGGTTCAGGCCAAGGTAGCACATCCGGTGAACAGGTCAGGGTTCCATAGCCGCAGGCAGAACAGTTGAAACTGGAGCAGCAGCACTACCCAGTGGACAGAGTCCTCAGGACAGGTAGAGGCATGGTTCCAGGGTTCAGGTCTCCTCAGGAGGAGAGGGAGAGAGAATTAAAGGAAGAATTCTTAAATTCACACAGGACACCGTATAAGACAGGAGAAGTACTCCACATATAACAGGCTGAACATAGCCCCCTGACCCCCGGACAGGGCCAACCAGGCAGGATATAACCCCACCCGCTTTGCCAAAGCACAGCCCCCACACCACTAGAGGGATATCTTCAAACCACCAACTTACTACCCTGACTTAACTTACAATTGATTTGTCAGAGGACAAACCATCCACAGAGACAAACTGATATCTTTCCGACAGATAAGATCGAAACCAGGCCAGAACTTGTCCATGTAGACACATTTGGGTTTCGAATCTCTCCAAAAGAATGTGGGGATCAATGGTATCAAAAGGAGCACTAAGGTCTAGGAGCACGGGGACAGATGCAGAGCCTTGGTCTGACACCATTAAAAGGTCATTTTCTCAGTGTCACAAGCTGTTCCCTCCCTTACGGTCGGGCAGATGGTACCGGAGCGTCAGGTCTGATACCAACAGGCTCAGAGAGAGTTTCTTTCTACAAGCCATCAGACTGCTGAACACTTGAACTGGACTGACCACCTACTCTGATTCTCCGCACACACCCACACACATATACACACATATACAGTCCCAGTCAAAAGTTTCACCACACCAACTCATTCAAGAGTTTTTTTCTTTATTTTTACTATTTCTACATTGTCGTGGCCAAAAGTTTTGAGAATGACACAAATATTAATTTTCACAAAATCTGCTGCTTAACACAGGTGTGAGTGTTGACGAGGACAAGGCTGGAGATCACTCTGTCATGCTGATTGAGTTCAAATAACAGACTGGAAGCTTCAAAAGGAGGGTGGTGCTTGGGAATCATTGTTCTTCCTCTGTCAGCCATGGTTACCTGCAAGGAAACACGTGCTGTCATCATTGCTTTGCACAAAAAGGGCTTCACATGTAAGGATATTGCTGCCATTAAGATTGCACCTAAATCAACCGTTTATCGGATCATCAAGAACTTCAAGGAGAGTGGTTCAATTGTTGTGAAGAAGGCGTCAGGGCGCCCAAGAAAGTCCAGCAAGCACCAGGACAGTCTCCTAAAGTTGATTCAGCTACGCGATCGGGGCACCACCAGTAGAGAGCTTGCTCAGGAATGTCACAGTCAGGTGTGAGTGCATCTGCACGCACAGTGAGGCAAAGACTTTTGGAGGATGGCCTGGTGTCAAGAAGGGCAGCAAAGAAGCCACTTCTCTCCAGTAAAAACATCAAGGGTCAGACTGATATTCTGCAAAAGGTACAGGGATTGAACTGCTGAGGACTGGGGTAAAGTCATTTTCTCTGAATCCCCTTTCCAATTGTTTGGGTCAGCCGGAAAAAAGCTTGTCCGGAGAAGACAATGTGAGCGCTACCATCAGTCCTGTGTCATGCCAACAGTAAAGCATCCTGAGACCATTCATGTGTGGGGTTGCTTCTCAGCCAAGGGAGTGGGCTCACTCACAATTTTGCCTTAGAACACAGCCATGAATAAAGAATGGTACAAACATCCTCTGAGAGCAACAGGAACAGTTTGGTGATGAACAATGCCTTTTTCCAGCATGATGGAGCACCTTTCCATAAGGCAAAAGTGATAACTAAGTAGCTCGGGGAACAAAACATCGATATTTTGGGTCCATGGCCAGGAAACTCCCCAGACCTTAATCACATTGAGAACTTGTGGTCAATCTTCAAGAGGCGGGTGGACAAACAAAACCCCACAAATTCTGACAAATTCCAAGCATTGATTATTCAAGAATGGGCTGCCATCAGTCAGGATGTGGCCCAGAAGTTAATTGAGAGCATGCCAGGGTGGATTACAGAGGTCTTGAAAAAAGAAGGGTCAACACCGCAGATATTGACTCTTTGCATCAACTTCATGTAATTGTCAATAAAAGTAGTATTCCATAGTAACATCTGACAAAAATATCTAAAGACTATGAAGCAGCAAACTTTGTGAATATTCATATTTGTGTCATTCTCAAAACCTTTGGCCACGACTGTAGAATAATAGTGAAGACATCAAAATTAAGACATATGGAATCATGTAGTAACCAAAATGTTAAACAAATCCAAATATAATTGAGATTCTTCAAAGTAGCCACCCTTTGCCTTGATGACAGCTTTGCTTTGCACACTCTTGGCATTCTGTCAACCAGCTTCATGAGGTAGTCACCTGAAATATATTTCAATTAACACGTGTGCCTTGTCGAAGTTCATTTATGGAATTTCGTTCCTTCTTAATGCGTTTGAGCCAGTCAATTGTGTTGTGACAAGATAGGGTTGGTATACAGAAGAGACCTATTTGATAAAGACCAAGTCCTTATTATGGCAAGAACAGCTCAAATAAGCATAGAGAAACGACAGTCCCTCATTACTTTATGAAATGAAGGTCAGTCAACCCGGAAAATGTTAAGAACTTTGAAAGTTTCTTCAAGTGCAGTTGCATAAACCATCGAGAGCTATGATGAAACTGGCTCTCATGAGGACCTCCACAGAAAATACCCAGAGTTTCCTCTGCTGCAGAGGATATGTTCAAGTAACAAATACACCTCAACATCAACTGTTCAGAGGAGACTGCGTGAATCAGGCATTTGTGGTCGAATTGCTGCAAAGAAGCCACTACTAAAGGACACCAACAAGAAGTAGAGACTTGCTTGGGCCAAGAAACACGAGCAATAGACATTAGACAAGTGGAAATCTGTCTTCTGGTCTGATGAGATTTTTGATTCCTACCGCCATGTCTTTGTGAGATGCAGAGTAGGTGAACTAATGATCTCCGCATATGTGGTTCCCACCGTGAAGCATGGAGGAGGAGGTGTGGGGGAGCTTTGCTGGTGACACAGTTTGTGATTTATTTAGAATTCAAGGCACACTTAACCAGCATGGCTACCACAGCATTCTGCAGCAATACGCCATCCCATCTGGTTTGGGCTTTGTGGGGCTGTCATTTGTTTTTCAACAGGACAATCAGCCAACACACCTCCAGGCTGTGTAAAGGCTATTTGACCAGAAAGGAGAGTGATGGAGTACTGCATCAGATAACCTGGCCTCCACAATCACCTGACCTCAACCCAATTGAGATGGTTTGGGATGAGTTGGACAGTAGAGTGAAGGAAAAGCAGCCAACAAGTGCTCAGCATATGAGGGAATCCTTCAAGAATGTTGGAAAATAATTCCAGATGAAGCTGGTTGAGAGAATGCCAGGAATGTGCAAAGCTGTCATCAAAATATATTTTGATTTGTTTAACACTTTGTTTGGTTACAGCATGATTCCATATGTGTTATTTCATAGTTTTGATGCCTTCATTCTACAATTTAGAAAATAGTCCAAATAAAGAATAACCCTTGAATGGTGTGTTGAAACCTTTGACTGGTACTGTAGTTCCACACGTTACAACTGCTGCTACCAGACTCATATTATGATTTCTAAATAAACATCCCTCAAATCCTCCCTTCCCCAAAACACGTGGAAATAAGGGACTATAAATGGTTCTCTATTATTCTCATGCTAAAATGTTTATTCTATTCTACTGAGCCAATTACTTTATTTTCATATGGTTATATTATTTCTTATTGATGTTGCCTTGTCCAGACGGAATCTGCAAGTAAGCATTTGGTTGGGCGGTGTATACCATGTGTATCCCGTACGTACGTCTGTTAGAAGCTGCTTCATGTATTGTCACCCTCCTATGGTGCAGGCGGAACTGTGACTCGGACTACAGTGACGGGGAGGAGGACTTCTACTACTCAGAGATCGAGGTCAACATGGACAGCCTATCAGAGGGCTTGTCCAGCCTCACGCCCACCTCCCCCACCACTACTGGCCCTCCCCCCATCTTCCCCCCTTTCTCCCATGCCGCCTTTGTTCCCCGCTCTGAGCCCGCCCACATCGTCATGAGGGGACCGCAGGGTCATGCCCCTAGTCTGCTCAGCCAATCGGCTCCCTCCACGCTCTGCCATATCCGCACTGACCACGCCTACCAGGTAAGAACAGTCAGGCACACACATGCACGCACATCCACTTTATTCTCCAATGGCTATGGTACTCTGTTGCTATAGAGACTCCAGGTGTTTCATGTACTGGAGCTGTCCTCTACTCCATGACAGATAATGTTTTGGTTCTCCTGGTCTGTGTGTGTTTAGTTACTTATGTCCATGAAACTGAGTTGAACAGGCTTAAAGTTGCACATGCCATGACACGTCACGTCAGATCAATAGATTTCGTTTAGGTGAGGTCGCCGCCTTCTCTATTTTACTCCATTTTCCGTAGTATCTATCTCCCTTTTCTTTCAGTATCATTCTTTGTCGCTCAACCTCCCTCTATCTCCACTCGTACACGTCTTCTCTAATCATCTCTCCCCCCTCACTTCCCTCTCTCATCTCTCCCTCCCTCCCTCTCTCTCCTCTTCCTCTCTCTCCCTTCTCATCTCTCTCTCTGCTCTTCCTCTCTCTCTCCTTTCTCATCTCTCTCTCTCTCCCTCCCTCCCTCTCTCTCTCCTCTTCCTCTCTCTCTCCCTTCTCATCCCTCTCTCTGTCTCTCACCGTGGTGCGGTACTGTGTTTTCCAGGCCACTGCTCCTGTGAGTATTCCTGTGTGTTCGGAGCAGGCTGATGGGAATAGGGATGGGATCAGTGTGTCCTGGCAGTCCCCTCCTGTCATTTTTAAAGGCTTAACGGTGAGCAGGCTGCTTTCTCTCCCTCTCTTTCTGCATCCTCATATCTCTCTCTTCAATCACTACCCCATCTCTCAACTCCCTACTCCCTAGCTCCTACCACCCCCATATTTACTAACCTCTTTTTCAATTTCTCTTTTCCCCTTTCATTCTAGCTCATCTCTCTCCTCCTTTCTTCTACTCTACCTCTCTCTGCCTCTACCTCCCGTCCCTGGAGTGTTGTTTACTATGTAGACATATTGTCTTTAGGGCTGAACTAGAATCAGTTTAGCCCTAACATAGCCAGTGTGAAGAATAACACGGTCTGAGAGGTGACACTGATCTAGAGCCGTAGTTACGTAGACTTCTTTCTTTTCACGTCACATGGTCAGGAAAATCTCAGAGCATTAGGTGTAACCCTTAATTATGGACTGCCATGCTGTGATTGGTTGGTGTTGAATGCCCTTTGACCTGTGGTTGCCCCTGCAGGGGCCGTTGACTCACATCCGCACGGTGAGCTTCGGGGAGAAGAGACAGCCAGCCCCTCACACACACACCACCATCTGCAAGACACCTCCCTTTACTGCCCCCCTGCCCAAACCAGCACCAGGAATCAGGTACACAGTGTGTGTGTTGACCCTTGCTGTGTAAGTGTGTTTAGCAACTTCACGGTATTGTAGTGTAAAATCTAACTGTGTGCCATCTTATTGGTTGCCAAGGAAACCCCGCGGAGAGGCCAAAAAGTGCCGGAAAGTGTATGGCATGGAGAAGAGGGACATGTGGTGCACAGCCTGCCGCTGGAAAAAAGCCTGTCAGCGATTCACTGACTGAAC
Organism: Oncorhynchus keta; assembly: GCF_023373465.1. Classification (NCBI taxonomy): domain Eukaryota; kingdom Metazoa; phylum Chordata; class Actinopteri; order Salmoniformes; family Salmonidae; genus Oncorhynchus; species Oncorhynchus keta. Next base: position 37,416,887 of record NC_068435.1, on the reverse strand, counting down.
CCCAGTACATCACTGGGATGGACTCTTCCTCTGCCAGCGCTTCAATGAGGTGTCATCTTCCACTGAGGAGATGTGGGGGTTTCTCCGTGATGAAGCCCCTCAGAGCACGCACTGCTTCCTCCTGACCAGCAGGGGGCTCTCTGCTCGCTTCTCCTAGTCCTCAGACGGCTGAATTCACAAAACACAACAACTAACTGATGAAAAAGGCAAAAAAGAAAAATGAATTTGGCTTTGGAAGAATTGTTTTTCTTTCTAATGATGAGACTTTTTAGGTAATCAAAAAAAGGAAAATATTATTCAAAACCTTTTTGATTTGTTTTGTATTTTCTAATTTTGTCTGCCTTCACTGTAGGGGAAAGATTTCAACTAAGCTTTTTGCTATTGTGTACGTATAGTTTTTTACCGGTCCGAGTATCATGTAAGCTGCTGTGTTTGGGTTCATAAGATCCTGATACCGCTCCCTTGTCAGCCTCTTTCAATGCATCTCTGTTAATGTTTTATATCTAAAATCTCACTTCGGGGCTTTTATTCCAATGGATCGTTTTCAAATTTCAACTGTCACTCTTTTGAAAAGGGCAGTAAGTCTACCAAAGGAAAAACTGATCAGAATATCGCTGAGAATTTAGATGCTGCTTGTTAAGATGATGTTCATATCCAAGTGTTATGGAATAACACATCACATGCTCTTATAGGAATTCAACTCAGAAACTCTAATCATGTTGTTTGGGAAGTAAATCATCCGTAGCTACTCATCATAAGATTCTTGCTTTTTTGCATAGATATGAAACACACACTCTTCCATCTGATTGCACCAAATGTTACATTTTGAATGTACAGTTTATAAAGATATCTATTTCCCTTTCTTCCTTTCCTCTGATATGCATCTTTCAGAAACAACACATCTTTCAACAGATCACTGTAAACTTTGTAACTAAAGTGTTTCCTCTCATTTCTTACATGTGTTTTCAGCGATCAGTTGCCAAGGCAACTAGTAGTTGCAAAGTGTAATCGCCAGGGTTCGGAAAATCTCTTGAAAATCGCTTTGATTAATCAGCTCTATTGTTGATAACCGTTATCGTCGACAACATTAAGCTCTGCTGTAACGCTGCTGGCTACTCAGTGTTCATTTTCTGGCTATCATCATGGACATAGAATACTCATTCTCTGTGGGTACTGTACCATAGTCAGTCCTACTCAACCCTCACTCCCAGTTACAGCTCTTAACTGGTATCTGATGGCGTTGAAATCAAGATGTTTGTCTCCAAGGGATTGTTTACTTCCCTTGTACCTGGATTCCTGATCAGACATGAGAGCAGATGTATATTTTTAAACAGATGTATTTTTCTACTCTAGCTACTGTTTTGATTGTTGCCAGCTCTTTGAATGTAGTCTCTGCAGGCTCTCTCTTTCTGCTCCCAACACTGACTACTAGCCATTACACAAGTTACAACAGCACACACACACACACACACACACACACACACACACACACAGGACTCTAAATGAACTGGTGCTCCCAGTTTTTAAAAGTTAGGAGCACCACATAAACTGTATGAGCACCAGATTATATTGTTTAATTGAGATGCAGCCTATATTAATTCTCCTTTTGAAGTTGCGGTCCTGTCGATAGGCTATAGAAAGAATAACAGTAATATGGGTCAGATCATTTTAACTGGGGTAGAAACAAGATATTTTTGCTGTAGTAATGGTTCAACCATGATGCTAACTTTTTTTTCTCTAAGGGACTCTGAATCAACAGTACTGCGAAGCCTAATCATTACAACAATTATTATTTGGGATACTTTGTTTTTTATAGGAGCACAGTACCCAATGCACGCATGTGCACATCCTGTAGTGCCACCTGGCCTCTTACCTCAGCTCACCTTGAACTTGTTTCGATGACAACGGCCACAGTCAGTGGCAGTGTTCGACAGCATCAAAACTACTGCAGGCAACTGCCTGCCAACTGACTGATCTACAAATCACCTTCCATCATAAATATCGACTCATTCTTATTTATAGATCAGTCAGTCACAATTTACCCATGAAATATATTGCGTCTTTTATCCTATCGAACACAGCCTATGACTTTCCAGTCGTTGGCTGTCTTACACATCTGTTGTCATGTTGACACATGCGCTCTCAGCTGTCACATATTCTCATTGACATGACATCAGTAGCCATTCTAAGACAGCTGGCCGTGACTGTTATATCTTGTTGTTTTTTGGGTACAACAAACAAGCAATCGAACCAACGGGATTCCTTTTGGGGCTCTATTCATCCATATCCCTGAATCCGTACAGATTGCGTACTGGTAATTTCCGATTGAGCCGACATATGCAGAGTTTATGAGTGAATGTTAACAGGGAATGTTGCCTTTACATTTACATTCCACTGTCACGCTGAACTTTAAGAGAGCCATGCCATGTCAGTCTTTTCCTTGATAACCATTACCAACAAATATGGTCATGCTTGCTGGCTAGTAACCTTGCTGTCAGGCATTCTGTCTGAGAGAGAGAAGCTGTGTCTTACAGTACCTCACTGGTCAGAGTGGAGAGTAGGCTGGTAATTAATGGTCAGAAACTTCACAAGTGCCAATGAAAATAACATTACGAGGACAAATGATGTACCTAAAGAAATTGCACTAACTTGCACTGCACAAAGAAAAACATTTATACATGGACATTTTATATACACAGATTTTGAAGTGAAGTTTAATTTGAGGTTTTATTTTGGGTCGTCACTGCTTTAGTGTTAAAATGGGGTTTCAGGGATGGGGCTTCTACACCTCTTGGGTCCCCCCATAAGAACGTTCTGAACCTGTATGTCTAGTTCTCTCTGTGTGTGGTGTACACAGCCCAATGGGGCCCACAATGTTGTCTGGAATAGAGTGGTACTGGATGCAGCCTTGGGAAAAAGGCTTCCAAAAGGGTTCTTCGGCTGTCCCCATAGGAGAACCCTATTGGGTTCCAGGTAGAACACTTTTTGTTTTCTAGTAGAACCCTTTTGAGTTCCATGTAGAAGTCTGTGTGGAAATGGTTTTACCTGGAACCAAAAGGGCTCTCCATGGAACCAATAAGGGTTCTTTAAAGGATTATCCAATGGGAACAGACGAAGAACCATTTGGTTATAGATAGCACCTTTTAAGAGTGTAGTACAGCACGGTACTTTGTGAGTAAGGGTTTCCCCTCAACCTTGTTATTGTGTCACCAAGATGACCCCTGAAGTCACATCTCAGGCAGTCTGCCCTAACTTGGTATGGGGGGAAACTGGTCCAGCATTATCCATCAGTCATTCAATGGTTGCTTGTTGTCGTCTTCGGAACAGATCGTTTCAAGGACATGGGGTTTCCTACACAGCCTACTCATATACTGCTTCCAGAAACATTGGGTTTAGTCTTGGCAAGTGGCTTTTTCACATTTTATTCCAGATGAGAGAAGAGGTTTTATTTCCGGACTCCTATTTTGGACTCCTGTCTGATTGTGATTTGATTTTAAGTGAGCACTTAAACACACCCGCTCAGCTCTCTCTGTCCATCCCCCAGCCAAAGCACCTGACACTTCTCCACCAATTGACTGGCAGCAGATTGGCCAGTCATACTTTTGATTTGCACCAGAGCAATCAAGTCCATTGTTCTCAATTTCAGTCACCCTATCCCCGCCACAAACCTGCATGTCATTTTTTATTGCACTAAATTGGCCTTATGGGTCACTGGCCAGGGCTAATGCAAAGGGAACACTCTTTATTTAATTGTTACCTGCCAGCAGCATCCACTGCTGGCTTTCCTCTGAAGCTAAGCAGGGTTGGTCCCTGGATGGGAGACCAGATGATTCTGGAAGTGGTGTTGGAGGTTCAGTAGGAAGCACTCTTTCCTCTGAAGCTAAGCAGGGTTGGTCCCTGGATGGGAGACCAGATGCTTCTGGAAGTGGTGTTGGAGGTTCAGTAGGAAGCACTCTTTCCTCTGAAGCTAAGCAGGGTTGGTCCCTGGATGGGAGACCAGATGCTTCTGTAAGTGGTGTTGGAGGTTCAGTAGGAAGCACTCTTTCCTCTGAAGCTAAGCAGGGTTGGTCCCTGGATGGGAGACCAGATGCTTCTGTAAGTGGTGTTGGAGGTTCAGTAGGAAGCACTCTTTCCTCTGAAGCTAAGCAGGGTTGGTCCCTGGATGGGAGACCAGATGCTTCTGGAAGTGGTGTTGGAGGTTCAGTAGGAAGCACTCTTTCCTCTGAAGCTAAGCAGGGTTGGTCCCTGGATGGGAGACCAGATGCTTCTGGAAGTGGTGTTGGAGGTTCAGTAGGAAGCACTCTTTCCTCTGAAGCTAAGCAGGGTTGGTCCCAGGATGGGAGACCAGATGCTTCTGGAAGTGGTGTTGGAGGTCCAGTAGGAGGCACTCTTTCCTCTGGTCTAAAAAAAAATATATGTAACCTAGGGCAGTGATTGAGGACATTGCCCTGTGTAGAGTGCTGTCTTTCAGATGGGATGTTAAATGGGTGTACTGATTCTCTGTGGTCACTAAAGATCCCATGTCACTTATTGTAAGAGTATGTTAACCCTGGTGTCCTAGCTAAATTTCCAATCTGGCCCTCATACCATTATGGCCACCTAATCATCCCCAGCTTCCAATTGGCTCATTCATCCCGGTGTAACTATTCCCTAGGTTGTTGCTGTAAATGAGAACGTGTTTAGGGGACCTGAGGCTTTGGAAGGCTTTGATTTGGTGTGTTTGGAGAACTGGGGCTTTATGATCGGTGTTGAAAGAGGAAGTGGGACAAGCAGTGACGATTATTAGATATGGATTTGTAGTTTCAGGGCATATGCACCGTAAAGAGAACCGTGGTGCTATTTTCATGTTGTTTTCTTTGTTGTATTTCTGTTATATAAAAAGGAAACTTTCTCAAGTCGATTTGCTCAGAATATTTTTTTCCTTCCTGTTTTTTAAAGGGCAATTGAGAAGCTATATTGAATATAACATGTACATACTTCTATATTGCAGTTTAGGGGAAAAGGGGAGAAAAAACGTTGAAGAATTTGAAATGTACAAAAAGAAAAGCTTGTTTTCTTTCTTGTAACGCTGGCTAGTTTCTACTGCCTGTAGAGAACTGTTAGTGCGCTCTGTCTTCAGTATCGCAAAACATTTAACATACACACTAACAGTTGGACCTATCATGTGTGTATCATATCTATACCACAACCATGCAGTATTGCTTCACCTTCTTACATTGTGCAATGATGTGCTTTAATTGGAACAAGAACTAACTTGGCCTTTTGATGACCTTTCTTTGAGCCACCTGTGTGGGATCTATTACGAATGCATTCATTGGCATGTCGGCGTTTATTTGGGCAGTTATAATGAGTCCTTGGCCATTATGAATGCTTATAGTGGTCCATATACTGCACTCTTCCCACTTAGTGTAAAGCATATAATGAATATGTTTATGAAGGCGTAATGCATTTGTTAAGGTGGTCATAAGGGACCATGAGCTGTTGTGAATGCTTATGACAAGTCTTATAATACACTATGGAGTGATTGACTGTGCTATATTTGCAGTCATAATGATTTGTACACGATTCCTAAAATCTGCTACCTACCTTTTCTGTCTCCCTTCCTGCCAAATATGGATTTATCAGAATACGTGTTGTTGTTATTATCTTTTGAGGTAATGTTGTATGTAATGAGGAAGTGTGTTATCCAGAGAAATAGAATTCTAGTTTCATGGTTTTACCTTTGGCGATTCTGTTTCCTGTCCTGCACATTCCAACAGGCCGCTTGCCTTGGTGTCTGTCTGTTCCGTACCTGTACATTTCCCTGTCATTACTTCAGTGACTTTCTCTCCATCTCCTCCTCTATTTCTCTCCATTATGTACCTTTCTCTTTCAAAATGTACTGTAGTCCCAAGTCATTACCCAGTATATTAAGCTAACCAAGCCCTTGAAATATGTTCTGTGATTCTATTCTTTGTTTTCTTTTTGAATGTCGATGTTGTCGAGTCCAGCCCAACAGCTCAGCAACAGCAAAGCCAATGGATCTCCATCCAAATGTAATTCATCGTCATGGCAGCTCCGCTCAACTCTGTGCTTCTTCTTCTACCGTACTCGTAATCGACATACCTATTTGATCTGTTTGTCTTTCTGTCACTATATTACCTGTTTTTACCTGTCTTTGATCTGTTTGTCTTTGTCACTGTTTTACCTGTCTTTGATCTGTTTATCTTTCTGTCACTGTTTTACCTGTCTTTGATCTGTTTGTCTTTCTGTCACTGTTTTACCTGTCTTTGATCTGTTTGTCTTTGTCGCTGTTTTACCTGTCTTTGATCTGTTTGTCTTTGTCACTGTTTTACCTGTCTTTGATCTGTTTGTCTTTGTCACTGTTTTACCTGTCTTTGATCTGTTTGTCTTTGTCACTGTTTTACCTGTTTTATCTGTATTTGATCTGTTTGTCTTTGTCTCTGTTTTACCTGTCTTTGATCTGTTTGTCATTGTCGCTGTTTTACCTGTCTTTGATCTGTTTGTCTTTGTCACTGTTTTACCTGTCTTTGTCACTGTTTTACCTGTTTTATCTTTCTTTGATCTGTTTGTCTTTCTGTCACTGTTTTACCTGTCTTTGATCTGTTTGTCTTTGTCGCTGTTTTACCTGTCTTTGTCACTGTCTTACCTGTTTTATCTGTCTTTGATCTGTTTGTCTTTGTCACTGTTTTACCTGTCTTTGATCTGTTTGTCTTTGTCGCTGTTTTACCTGTCTTTGATCTGTTTGTCTTTGTCACTGTTTTACCTGTCTTTGATCTGTTTGTCTTTGTCACTGTTTTTACCTGTCTTTGATCTGTTTGTCTTTGTCACTGTTTTACCTGTTTTATCTGTATTTGATCTGTTTGTCTTTCTGTCACTGTTTTACCGGTCTTTGATCTGTTTGTCTTTGTCACTGTTTTACATGTTTTACCTGTCTTTGATCTGTTTATCTTTCTGTCACTGTTTTACCTGTTTTACCTGTCTTTGATCTGTTTGTCTTTGTCACTGTTTTACCTGTCTTTGATCTGTTTGTCTTTGTCACTGTTTTACCTGTTTTACCTGTCTTTGATCTGTTTGTCTTTCTGTCACTGTTTTACCTGTCTTTGATCTGTTTATCTTTCTGTCACTGTTTTACCTGTTTTACCTGTCTTTGATCTGTTTGTCTTTGTCGCTGTTTTACCTGTCTTTGATCTGTTTGTCTTTGTCACTGTTTTACCTGTTTTACCTGTCTTTGATCTGTTTGTCTTTCTGTCACTGTTTTACCTGTCTTTGATCTGTTTGTCTTTCTGTCACTGTTTTACCTGTTTTACCTGTCTTTGATCTGTTTGTCTTTGTCGCTGTTTTACCTGTCTTTGATCTGTTTGTCTTTCTGTCACTGTTTTACCTGTCTTTGATCTGTTTGTCTTTCTGTCACTGTTTTACCTTTTTACCTGTCTTTGATCTGTTTGTCTTTCTGTCACTGTATTACCGGTCTTTGATCTGTTTGTCTTTGTCACTGTTTTACATGTTTTACCTGTCTTTGATCTGTTTATCTTTCTGTCACTGTTTTACCTGTTTTACCTGTCTTTGATCTGTTTGTCTTTGTCACTGTTTTACCTGTCTTTGTCACTGTTTTACCTGTTTTATCTTTCTTTGATCTGTTTGTCTTTCTGTCACTGTTTTACCTGCCTTTGATCTGTTTGTCTTTGTCACTGTTTTACGTGTTTTACCTGTCTTTGATCTGTTTATCTTTCTGTCACTGTTTTACCTGTTTTACCTGTCTTTGATCTGTTTGTCTTTGTCGCTGTTTTACCTGTCTTTGTCACTGTCTTACCTGTTTTATCTGTCTTTGATCTGTTTGTCTTTGTCACTGTTTTACCTGTCTTTGATCTGTTTGTCTTTGTCGCTGTTTTACCTGTCTTTGATCTGTTTGTCTTTGTCACTGTTTTACCTGTCTTTGATCTGTTTGTCTTTGTCACTGTTTTACCTGTCATTGATCTGTTTATCTTTCTCACTGTTTTACCTGTTTTATCTGTATTTGATCTGTTTGTCTTTGACGCTGTTTTACCTGTCTTTGATCTGTTTGTCTTTGTCACTGTTTTACCTGTTTTACCTGTCTTTGATCTGTTTGTCTTTGTCGCTGTTTTTACCTGTCTTTGATCTGTTTGTCTTTGTCACTGTTTTACCTGTTTTATCTGTATTTGATCTGTTTGTCTTTCTGTCACTGTTTTACCGGTCTTTGATCTGTTTGTCTTTGTCACTGTTTTACATGTTTTACCTGTCTTTGATCTGTTTATCTTTCTGTCACTGTTTTACCTGTTTTACCTGTCTTTGATCTGTTTGTCTTTGTCGCTGTTTTACCTGTCTTTGATCTGTTTGTCTTTGTCACTGTTTTACCTGTTTTACCTGTCTTTGATCTGTTTGTCTTTCTGTCACTGTTTTACCTGTCTTTGATCTGTTTGTCTTTCTGTCACTGTTTTACCTGTCTTTGATCTGTTTGTCTTTGTCGCTGTTTTACCTGTCTTTGATCTGTTTGTCTTTGTCACTGTTTTACCTGTCTTTGATCTGTTTGTCTTTCTGTCACTGTTTTACCTGTCTTTGATCTGTTTGTCTTTCTGTCACTGTTTTACCTTTTTACCTGTCTTTGATCTGTTTGTCTTTGTCACTGTTTTACCTGTCTTTGTCACTGTTTTACCTGTTTACCTGTCTTTGATCTGTTTGTCTTTGTCACTGTTTTACCTGTCTTACATATGTTTGTCTTTCTCTGTCACTGTTTTACCTGTCTTTGATCTGTTTGTCTTTCTGTCACTGTTTTACCTTTTTTACCTGTCTTTGATCTGTTTGTCTTTGTCACTGTTTTACCTGTCTTTGTCACTGTTTTACCTGTTTACCTGTCTTTGATCTGTTTGTCTTTCTGTCACTGTTTTACCTGTTTACCTGTCTTTGATCTGTTTGTCTTTGTCACTGTTTTACCTGTCTTTGTCACTGTTTTACCTGTTTACCTGTCTTTGATCTGTTTGTCTTTGTCACTGTTTTACCTGTCTTACATCTGTTTGTCTTTATTTTTGAACTGTCTACATGTTTTTCTCCTGCTGTGCCATGTCTTTACCGAGCCTTATTGTTGGCTGCAGTGAAACTGACCTTATTTGTGTTTCTTTATTATCTTGGTCGTGTTAATTGATTGATTGGTGTTCTCTCATTATGTGTAGAAGAGGGGTTTGTTTGATTGCTTATGTCTGTCTGTGACATCAAGTGGATGGATGACTTGATGTCATGATGAAGATGATGTTGAAAATAAGGCAGGTGATGTAAATGTGATAGAGAGAAAATAAACACAAATGGAATGGAATATGTATTCTCAGTCTCTCTTTCTTCTCTGTGTGTGTGTCTCTGTGTTTTTGTCATAAGTGAAATTGCTCCCCTCCCCCCAATATTCAGAACAGGTGGATTCGCCCCCTCAAAATATATGTTGATTGGGGGCCCGTGGAGTTTGGGGCCCCCCAGATAGCATATGCAAGTTTCATAAGCACTGGTAAAATGTGTCAAAATGCAGTCAATTTGCTTTTAACCGTCAAAAAACATCTCAGCCTCATGGCAAAAGTTGCAGAATGGAGGTAGGTGCCCCAAATGCATTATTCTGGCCCTATTTATAGGCACTGAGATCCTTGGTGCCCCCCATTCTCATTGGGTCAAAGCGCTAACAATCTAGCTCAGATTTAACAAGAAAAGAGGGTGCTTTCCTTCTGGTTTTCCCGTTGGTTGGCATTTTGGGGGGGGGGGGACTGCGATCCTTTGTGTCCCCCATTCTCATTGGGTCAAAGCGCTGTCAATCTCGAAAAGAGGGTGCTTCCCTTCTGGTTTCCCCGTTGGTTGGGGGGCTGCTTCATATCCAAACGCAGCAGGCGCAGATCCGGAACCCTTGTAGCCTAAAACGAACGCACCAAAAGATTACCACGTCATCGTCTGGGTTTCTGTTATTAGAATAAATACGTTCGAATGGCGGAGTGGAAGCTGACAGAATACGGTCTGGCGCTGGGATAATCTTTTACACCATTACAATGATTATATCTAAAACACATCTGGACTAGGTATAAAGTAGGCTCCAGCTAAATGATGCTGTGGCTAGATAACGAACTTCAGCAGACAAACTAACCGGCTCGTTTGCCTGTTGCTGTTATATAAATGGATTGTATTGGAACAAAACAAGCTTGTTTTGGCTTGTGACGGGGTAAGAAAAAGGAAACTTTTTTGGACTGGATCATTTGAGAGAATCATCACCCCCCCCCAAAAAAAATGTCCTGCCACTGTGGACTGAACAATTCCACTACGAATGGGCGTTTATGACATACACAGGTACCAAACAAAATATGTTGATCTGTTTTAACCAATCGATTGTTTTAGATTGTGATGACTACACACTTTAATACTATAACATCACCAATCTGAGGTTAAAAAAAAAGGATGTGCATTTCCTGTCATTCTTGTGTGGTGAAAACGTTAATGTCCGTCTGTATTGTAGTAAAACGGTCTGTCCACCATAGGGAAATTAGCCTTATATAAAATGTATTATTTCGATTTAGGATGATACTAAATTAAGCACACTCACATATTTTTACAACAATTACATTCATTTCTCACTACTTTAACCATGAAGAGAAGGAAAAAAATATCCTCAACGCAATTTAATTTAAATTTAGCACTCTAGACACACTCTCTAGTATGTAAACTTTGACGTTCCTTCTGTAAACTCTTCTTTGCAAGAATCAATGGGTATATATCATTTACATACGTCCCTTTAATCAGACCAAACCATAAAGTTAGCTCTTAAATGTAGCTTTATGTAAGTTAAAGGTGCACTATGTAGCAATTGCTCCACCAATATATGTTCAATAACCCATACTGTATTTTCATCTATTTGAAACTGGAAGTAAAAGATAGACAGATCCACAAAGAATCCCATTTGTGTGCATCATTATAATAGTACTCATCTTTTGTGTCTTTTTAATATAAATTAATATGCATGTGTGCATCATTATAAGGTAACTCATCTTTTGTCTATTTTTTTGTAATATCTTCATTTATCCTCCATTTATCCTCCCACTTGTAGTGTTTTCAAAATATCCCTTCACATATATACCCTCAGAACACCCATCAAGAGAGGCATAATATGTCAAACGGTGTAGAATTTCAGGAAATACATTTTAAAATGTCATTGAAAAATGGGGGAGTACCCCCCCCATCTAATGTTCGTTCTCCCAGTATCTACACCACATTTCTCCCTTGGTGTGTGTGTGTGTCACAAGATCCGGGATGAAGTTTCTGCTAGGTTCAGATCTAGGATCAGCGTCCCTCTCCTAATTCTAACCTTGGCCATAAATGGGGAAAATGTGAAACTAACCCAAGATCAGCATGTAGGGGCAACTTCACCCGTCATTGTTGTAAAGCCTCCTTTCCCTCGTGAAGAACGGGTGTATTACTGACGTAGAAACCATACAGTGGAGTTTGACATGAACACAAAATGTACAACACACGACTTATTTTCAGCAGCAATTTCCAAATTTATTGAGACTGATTTGTTTTGCAAATAATAGTCAAGCTAATTTCCACTAAACATTAAGTTAGAACGAGGCCTGGGGTTAGCCCTTTAGGCTATCCCTCACAACAGGACGGTAGGGAAGTTCATGTTTGGCTATAAAAACAATCAAGCGATCAGCACTATACAGAAAATCTTCCCACTTTAATCCTCCCAAACAGATCAAGGGGTTTGATTATTTAACACATCTTCGTTACAAACACAGGTTTATGATAATCAATATAAAGTCAGTATCATATTGAACAAAATTCCCAACAAAGAACAGTAAAGTTTCAAGCATCTCACTTTACAAATGAAAGACACCTTGCGAAACATGAGAGAAAATAAATAATATATAATAGTAATATCAATTTATATATATATATATGAACACATCACTCTTAGTAAAGAACATAGTCTTAAAATAAAAAATAAGAATTTTGAAATATAGTATACTCTTCATATCACCATGTCTATGGCTTTGTGATTTGCACATATGAATCAAGCTATACAGGCTAAATCAGGATTTGAATTTTGTACACATCTAAGAAAGGATTTGCCATATTCATCTTCTGAAAGCAAACAGCTCTAGTTGTTCCTGGTGTGAAATGAGCCAGCTGTGTGCGGATGTTAGAGACTTTGGTATGACAAATGAGAGACGTGCAGTTAAGACCATAAAACCACAAAGGATTAATGAACTCAGAAACAGAAACATATAGCTGCATTTTTTTGTCTCAACTTTTTGCACCTGTGATTGAGATAAAATATATGATTTCCGTTTCTCTTGAAACACACACACACACCCATGCAGGCACACCCACACACACACCCATGCACACACCCATGCAGGCACACCCACGCACACACCGGTAAAACAGATCGAGGCACATTGTTGAGGGGATTGGATGGCAAATATTTCCTGAATTACAACCCAAGACAAGGAAGAAGAAGACACAGGCAGGTGATGATGAGAAGAGAAGTTCACAGGAGTCTGGACTGGAAAAACACTGGGTGGATGACAGAGAAATATCACTGATACTGCACTACTTCCAAACACACTGCACTTCTGGACAATCTGGACAATCCCATTATATTCAGCCATTAACATTCAACATATCCACCCAACGTCATTTGTTTCCTTTCTGAAAACTTCAACAGATTAGAGATTTCTGATGGATGGGTCAAATTAAAATAATGCAACTTGATTAAAGCTCGTCACCACACATGGAGAAGGCATTTCCAACCAGTGTAATCAAACGGACATCAGAGGGGTGTTCGTTGGATACGGTGTTTAGCATTGGGACAGATGGAAAAAATGAAGTGTGGCAGATGGTATGTTTGCAACCACCTCTGGCAAACCAACTCCAATTCCCAGAGCCAACATTGTGGCTCACTCTGTTCCTGTACCTTGTAGCATCCAGGCACTCCAAAACATGTCTTGTAGGTCTGGAAGGGGACCTTGCCCTTTGATAGGCCAAGTTGAAATATATAATATTTACACCAGTCCGATCATTTCAGACCTACAAAAAGTATATAGGGGTTGGGGCCAGGGGTAGATTTGGGATTGGGCTTATGTTTAGGATATACAGTAGACCTTTGGAAACCATGGCAACAAGACCAATAAAGAAAAGAGGGATTAAAGATGCGATCTCCAGCAGGTCTAGACTAGCAGGTCACAAGACTCTTCATATACAAGTATTCCGTATGTATACAAACTGAAAAATAAACTAAATAACTACATCCAAGCAAAATTATTAGACCACAATGAATTGAAAATATTTGCACCTGCACACGCACGGTTGAAACAAAAGCACTTGATACAATGTCTTAGATTGTTTTTGGTATGACGTTAATGAATTAGTGTATGTCAGTAATATAGACGCATGTGCCATAGCGTACACACAGTAAGTTCTGATCCATAGCTAACTTAGAATAACTTCCTCTAATTTGTCTTTCTCTGTAAAAACCAAATACAACAGAAAACCAGAGAACTTTCACGATATAACTAATCAGAAAAGCAGAGAACTGGCTGATATAACTAATCAGAAAAGCAGAGAACTGGCTGATATAACTAATCAGAAAAGCAGAGAATGGCTGATATAACTAATCAGAAAAGCAGAGAACTGGCTGATATAACTAATCAGAAAAGCAGAGAACTGGCTGATATAACTAATCAGAAAAGCAGAGAACTGGCTGATATAACTAATCAGAAAAGCAGAGAACTGGCTGATATAACTAATCAGAAAAGCAGAGAACTGGCTGATATAACTAATCAGAAAAGCAGAGAACTGGCTGATATAACTAATCAGAAAAGTAGAGAACTGGCTGATATAACTAATCAGAAAAACAGAGAACTGGCTGATATAACTAATCAGAAAAGCAGAGAACTGGCTGATATAACTAATCAGAAAAGCAGAGAACTGGCTGATATAACTAATCAGAAAAGCAGAGAACTGGCTGATATAACTAATCAGAAAAGTAGAGAACTGGCTGATATAACTAATCAGAAAAACAGAGAACTGGCTGATATAACTAATCAGAAAAGCAGAGAACTGGCTGATATAACTAATCAGAAAAGCAGAGAACTGGCTGATATAACTAATGAGAAAAGCAGAGAACTGGCTGATATAACTAATCAGAAAAGCAGAGAACTGGCTGATATAACTAATCAGAAAAGCAGAGAACTGGCTGATATAACTAATCAGAAAAGCAGAGAACTGGCTGATATAACTAATCAGAAAAGCCACATGGCTCGCTGTCCACAACAAGGCCAAATGTAAAAGATTTCCTTATACAACATATAAAACATCAAAAATAAAATGCACAATAATGCATCCAGCACTTAATAATCATAATGTTAATAATGTAATCATAACAACAATAGTCTTACTTCTGATCATCATAAGACTCAAAATGGTCAAATAACAGGAAATCATCTGAAGGAAATCAATACACATCTCACATGCGTGTGCACGCATCCACACACTGTGCCCACAGAAGGCATTCGACAGAGTGGAGGGAATGCCTTTATAGTATAATAATTCCACTACAAAAACATGGATTTTCATAAATGACCTTTTCAAACAAAAGAAAGCGTCATAAAATCACGCAACAGAACAGGCCACTCCCTGGATGGACTCGAGCAGAAGCCTGACCTTGTCTTTACAAATGTCCTCACCAAAAAGAAAGATGAGCCATCATTTAAGGTCCACTAAGATGTAAAAGTGCGCATATTCTGTATTGATGGTGAAATATACAAATGATCACTAAACAGAGGTTTTAAAGAGTAAAGAGATAGAACATGAGATGGAAGGACAGAATGGGTCAGGAGGAGAGACTCAATGTAAGCCATGTAGCGACATGTACAATAGTTTTATAGTGTGATTGTTTTGGCATGAGATTTGACCCGTCATCATTGTGTATGTAGTCCGTCTCTCTCACTCCTCTATCGGCCCACTTGTCGTATAGGGAAATGGTACACAAATAAGCATTTCTTCACCTTTCCTCAGACAAGACAACCTCTCTCATTCTGGGAGTAAATGTCTGAAGTAGAGGTCTGGATACTGCATTGTTAGTAACATAACCATTTCGCTGCACCGCTATATACCACCTATTAAACTGTGTATGCGACCAAAAAACGTTGATATCCTCTCTGAAAGTAGAGAGCAATTACATCTGGAGTGATGGGTTATGTTCCTGCATAGTGTTCCCTCTCTCCTCCCATCTCTAACACTCCCTATCTTCAACGCTCCCTCTTGCTCAGTCTACTAGAATCCCTGTGGCTTGTTTGTATGCACATTTGCTCAACCTTTTTCATAATTCTCACCGCAGCTCAACAGAAATGCATGGTAACTTAAGTGGAGGAGAAAGAACCCATTGAAAGGCATAGGCTTTATAATCAGCAAACTACAGCACAAGCATACTAATATCCATATATATCCATATATATATATATATATATATATATATATATATATATATATATATATATACAGTCATGAGGACATACAATATATCCTTAAAGGTAGGTGCGGTCACCAAGTTGTGTAGTTAAAAATCAGATTGAAAATGTAAACCACAGGTTGTGGGCATTGACAGGATTCTTGTCGACGTTAAAGTGCAAGTCTGTGGCAGTTTCACTCTGCAGGAGACAATGTGCCGACCGATGACCGACGCGTGCATCTTTGCAATAGATAAAAGATTGTCCCAAAAATGTATAGACAGTCCCCAAATAGGACTGCATGGCAACAGGACACCACCTTAGCATTTTTCCAAACTGTTAACAATTCGTCATGTCAATGGCGACTGTGAACACAAATGGCCACAGTCCAACATCACCCAAGACCGTTTAATAAGTCCTCATTGGACCCAGTGTGACAGGTGGACAACTAAACCAATGGACAGACTCTGGTCTGGTCCTCATCAGAAACAAGAAAAAAACGAAACTAAAGAGGAAAGAAACTGGATCAGAAAGGTGGTGAGCAGAAAGAGACTCTCTTCTCTCAATCGCTCTCCGTGGCAATCATCAGCACAGGGCTCAGCTTGTGTGTGTGGCCCCTGTCAATATAGATCATTGTCATGTATCGCCCGCATACCCTACTCAGAGGAAGGCCTGCCCATGAACATGGGTAAATAGAGCTGTCTCTGCCTGAGACATTCCAACAGATCCACAATAGATCCTAAATGATCCCATGGGATCCTAAGAGATCCAGCCGAAATCCTTCTCGCTCCCGTTGTGCTGAACCCGCTCTGGCTCAGAATCATTGCTCTCCTCCTTGTCATTGTCCATCGCCCCGTCTCCCGCCGTCATCATCATCCCTGAGTCATCCTTCCACTTCCTTCCCTTGTCATCCACCTCTCCTATTATCTCTCCATCCCCTTCCGTCATCATCTCTTCCTCTCCGTCACCGTCGCACTCTGTCTGGTCATCAGGGAAATGGTGGTCACCGGGATACAGCTCGTCCTCTGGGGAGAGGTCTCCGCCCACTTCCCCGTTGTTGTCCAATAACGCGGCCATGCCCCGCCCGGAACAGTCAGCGCAGACTCCATGGCGACGGGAGCCGTGTTTGATTCCGACACTGGCTGCCGACATGAAGACCCGGCTGCAGACCTTACACACATACTTCTTGTCCTTACTGTGGACCTGTAGGAGAGACACACATTAACACACAACCTACACACATACTTCTTGTCCTTACTGTGGACCTGTAGGAGAGACACACATTAACACACAACCTACACACATACTTCTTGTCCTTACTGTGGACCTGTAGGAGAGACACACATTAACACACAACCTACACACATACTTCTTGTCCTTACTGTGGACCTGTAGGAGAGACACACATTAACACACAACCTACACACATACTTCTTGTCCTTACTGTGGACCTGTAGGAGAGACACACATTAACACACAACCTACACACATACTTCTTGTCCTTACTGTGGACCTGTAGGAGAGACACACATTAACACACAACCTACACACATACTTCTTGTCCTTACTGTGGACTCTGCTCTCTGAACTCCTCTCCCCTGAGCACAGGACAGCAGCTGACTGGGACTCTGCTCTCTGAACTCCTCTCCCCTGAGCACAGCACAGCAGCTGACTGGGACTCTGCTCTCTGAACTCCTCTCCCTTGAGCACAGCACAGCAGCTGACTGGGACTCTGCTCTCTGAACTCCTCTCCCCTGAGCACAGCACAGCAGCTGACTGGGACTCTGCTCTCTGAACTCCTCTCCCCTGAGCACAGCACAGCAGCTGACTGGGACTCTGCTCTCTGAACTCCTCTCCCCTGAGCACAGCACAGCAGCTGACTGGGACTCTGCTCTCTGAACTCCTCCCCTGAGCACAGCACAGCAGCTGATTGGGCTCTCTGTGACTGTCTGCTACTGCACTGCTCTTACCAGTGTGTGTCTCAGCTCACTGCTGTACCCCGGTGGTGACTGTCTGCTACTGCACTGCTCTTACCAGTGTGTGTCTCAGCTCACTGCTGTACCCCGGTGGTGACTGTCTGCTACTGCACCGCTCTTACCAGTGTGTGTCTCTTCATGTGCTCCCTCCTGGTGAACTTCTTGCCACAGATCTCACAGGGGTAGGGCCTCTCACCCGTGTGGGAGCGCATGTGCCTCTTTAGGATGCACTGGTGCATTGCAGAGAAACTACAGTAGGGACACTTAAACTTCTTACGGATCACTGTGAAGTCATTCACTGGAGAGAGAGAGAGAGAGAAAGAGAGAGAGAGAGAGAGAGAGAGAGAGAGAAAGAGAGAGATTAGTTTGCATCTAGTCTGCGTGAGTTAAATCACAGTTTTTTTAAAGCTTATTCAAAAGTTTTAAAACTTCTACATCAGTTAGATTAATAAAATACCAGAAGTGAAATTTAAGTGACGGGTTCAATTGATCAAAGACACAGGTTTGAAAGACACTGACATCCTATATTTAACATTAGAGTGTATTACCAACTCTGATGCCCACCTAAATGTCAGTGTCTAGTCTATTGGATCAAACAAAGACATCAGAGAGAGACAGAGAACAATACAGTAAGGATAAAGGCCTACAATAGAGCGACATCTCCACTTTACATAATAGATCAACTCAGGATGAATTGGGTTAAGATCAACACACACGTGAGATCAGGCACAGACTACATACATACAAAGGTTAAAGGGGAGGGCGATGATGGAGAGATATTACAACACAGCAGGGCTTGGATAGACGGCTATGAAAGCTCTATATCTACACATGACATATAACAGGTAACCCACAGGAGGAATCATGTACTGTACAGACCGACACACATGAGATTGAGAACTTGCTCGATACTTACAGCGGTGAAGTCAGGTAAAAGGGAGACAGTACATAATAATACCATCCTGTTGATTTTCAGCTTCTACAGCAGGGCTCTCCAACTCTGTTCCTGGGGTGCCACCCTCCTTTATGTTTTCACCCCAATCCCAGCTGAACCTGACCTTATCGACCAGCTAATTATTACAGTCAAGTGCGCTAGTTTAGGGTTGGAGCCAAACCTACAGGACGGCATAGCTCTCCAGAAACAGGGTTTGGAGAGCCCTATTCTACAGCCTCCCGCTAAGCCCACTAATTCAACGTCTAAAGGCTAAGTCGATGCTCCGGCAGACATATTGTGTTGATGTCTGTGTGTTCACACAGGCGTCTTACCCGGACGTTGACTAAATGTGTTCGGGCAAAAAGCGTCCCACTGGGGACAGGCGTCAATTCAATGTCTATTCCACGTTGATTCCACATGATTTCTCTGAAATGACCTGGAAACAATGCTGGTTCAACCAGTGTGTTAACAGACTGCGTGAGGAGCAAACCTCAAGTAAGACAAGACCAGTGGGGGTGTGACACACATGTTGGTTACCTGACATTAGGAAGGCTCAGGGAGTCAGAATAGAAAACATGACCAGCTCATCCGACCTTAAACTGTTAGCAATGACTTGGTTGGGAAACATGGCCGTAACTCAAAGTCTATGGAGCAGAGTCTATATCCACAACCAAAAGCCTTTTACATGGCCGTAACTCAAAGTCTATGGAGCAGAGTCTATATCCACAACCAGAAGCCTTTTACATGGCAGTAACTCAAAGTCTATGGAGCAGAGTCTATATCTACAACCAGAAGCCTTTTACATGGCAGTAACTCAAAGTCTATGGAGCAGAGTCTATATCTACAACCAGAAGCCTTTTACATGGCAGTAACTCAAAGTCTATGGAGCAGAGTCTATATCCACAACCAGAAGCCTTTTACATGGCAGTAACTCAAAGTCTATGGAGCAGAGTCTATATCCACAACCAGAAGCCTTTTACATGGCCGTAACTCAAAGTCTATGGAGCAGAGTCTATATCTGCAACCAAAAGCTTTTTACATGGCCGTAACTCAAAGTCTATGGAGCAGAGTCTATATCTACAACCAAAGCCTTTTACAAGGCCGTAATTCAAAGTCTATGGAGCAGAGTCTATATCCACAACCAAAAGCCTTTTACATGGCCGTAACTCAAAGTCTATGGAGCAGAGTCTATATCTACAACCAAAGCCTTTTACATGGCCGTAACTCAAAGTCTATGGAGCAGAGTCTATATCCACAAGCAAAAGCCTTTTACATGGCCGTAACTCAAAGTCTATGGAGCAGAGTCTATATCTACAACCAAAAGCCTTTTACATGGCCGTAACTCAAAGTCTATGGAGCAGAGTCTATATCCACAACCAAAAGCTTTTTATATGGCCGTAACTCAAAGTCTATGGAGCAGAGTCTATATCCACAACCAAAAGCCTTTTACATGGCCGTAACTCAAAGTCTATGGAACAGAGTCTATATCTACAACCAGAAGCCTTTTACATGGCAGTAACTCAAAGTCTATGGAGCAGAGTCTATATCCACAACCAGAAGCCTTTTACATGGCCGTAACTCAAAGTCTATGGAGCAGAGTCTATATCTACAACCAAAAGCCTTTTACATGGCCGTAACTGAAAGTCTATGCAGCAGAGTCTATATCCACAACCAAAAGCCTTTTACATGGCCGTAACTCAAAGTCTATGGAGCAGAGTCTATATCTACGACCAAAAGCCTTTTACATGGCCGTAACTCAAAGTCTATGGAGCAGAGTCTATATCCACAACCAAAAGCCTTTTACATGGCCGTAACTCAAAGTCTATGGAGCAGAGTCTATATCTACGACCAAAAGCCTTTTACATGGCCGTAACTCAAAGTCTATGGAGCAGAGTCTATATCCACAACCAGAAGCCTTTTACATGGCCGTAACTCAAAGTCTATGGAGCAGAGTCTATATCCACAACCAGAAGCCTTTTACATGGCCGTAACTCAAAGTCTATGGAGCAGAGTCTATATCTACAACCAAAAGCCTTTTACATGGCCGTAACTGAAAGTCTATGCAGCAGAGTCTATATCCACAACCAAAAGCCTTTTACATGGCCGTAACTCAAAGTCTATGGAGCAGAGTCTATATCTACGACCAAAAGCCTTTTACATGGCCGTAACTCAAAGTCTATGGAGCAGAGTCTATATCCACAACCAAAAGCCTTTTACATGGCCGTAACTCAAAGTCTATGGAGCAGAGTCTATATCTACAACCAAAGCTTTTTACATGGCCGTAACTCAAAGTCTATGGAGCAGAGTCTATATCCACAACCAAAGCTTTTTACATGGCAGTAACTCAAAGTCTATGGAGCAGAGTCTATATCTACAACCAAAGCTTTTTACATGGCAGTAACTCAAAGTCTATGGAGCAGAGTCTATATCCACAACCAAAAGCCTTTTACATGGCCGTAACTCAAAGTCTATGGAGCAGAGTCTATATCCACAACCAGAAGCCTTTTACATGGCCGTAACTCAAAGTCTATGGAGCAGAGTCTATATCCACAACCAGAAGCCTTTTACATGGCCGTAACTCAAAGTCTATGGAGCAGAGTCTATATCTACAACCAAAAGCCTTTTACATGGCCGTAACTGAAAGTCTATGCAGCAGAGTCTATATCCACAACCAAAAGCCTTTTACATGGCCGTAACTCAAAGTCTATGGAGCAGAGTCTATATCTACGACCAAAAGCCTTTTACATGGCCGTAACTCAAAGTCTATGGAGCAGAGTCTATATCCACAACCAGAAGCCTTTTACATGGCCGTAACTCAAAGTCTATGGAGCAGAGTCTATATCCACAACCAGAAGCCTTTTACATGGCCGTAACTCAAAGTCTATGGAGCAGAGTCTATATCTACAACCAAAAGCCTTTTACATGGCCGTAACTGAAAGTCTATGCAGCAGAGTCTATATCCACAACCAAAAGCCTTTTACATGGCCGTAACTCAAAGTCTATGGAGCAGAGTCTATATCTACGACCAAAAGCCTTTTACATGGCCGTAACTCAAAGTCTATGGAGCAGAGTCTATATCCACAACCAAAAGCCTTTTACATGGCCGTAACTCAAAGTCTATGGAGCAGAGTCTATATCTACAACCAAAGCTTTTTACATGGCCGTAACTCAAAGTCTATGGAGCAGAGTCTATATCCACAACCAAAGCTTTTTACATGGCAGTAACTCAAAGTCTATGGAGCAGAGTCTATATCTACAACCAAAGCTTTTTACATGGCAGTAACTCAAAGTCTATGGAGCAGAGTCTATATCTACAACCAAAGCTTTTTACATGGCCGTAACGCAAAGTCTATGGAGCAGAGTCTATATCCACAACCAGAATCCTTTTACATAATCACACAGTATGCAGATATTACTTACCTGGTAAAACAATTTAGGAAAGGAAAATGAATGTTTGTTAAATGCATGATTTTATACAGTTTGTGTGTACTGTATATTTCTACATAACTACAGGACTCAAACACAACAAAACACTATCAGACCCGACGTCCACACGTGTTCCTTCACAGTTTATTGATTACAGAATACAAACCACCAGGAAATGGCATCAAACTTCAGAAAAATACATATTGATATATGATATTCGGGAATGGAAAGATAAAAAATACAGTCTAAAATACATTTTTACAAAACAAAACAACAACAACAGTGCAACTGAAATCAGCCTCATTTGCTCTTTATAAAAAGGCCTAATACCATCTGGTCTGTAATCAGTCTGGATTCACATGAGAGGAGCCTAGCCTGCTTCCCTGTTTTGACCATAGGCCAGAGTCTTTCTCCCCGAAAAAAAGAGACCCCATATTTTTAGGGGTTGACATTTGACTGAGTTTTTTTCTATGTCAGCTCAGGGATGAGTTTCTTAAACAAGACGACAAGTTCCACTTGCTCCATTCTCATATCTGTTTGTGTGAAAAACACCAACATGACCTACAGGGCATGTGACACCCTAGAGTGCACTGCTTTTGACCAGAATCATAATGGCTGATGCCCATAAAGTTCATGAATGGGGCCTCTGCTCGTCCCTTTGAGTAATATTCACAGTATGGGTAGAGACACATATTGACCAGGACTGGCAAACACAGCTTTATCTTGTCATTGCCCTTTGGGGGTTGACACAAGGTTGGCTTTTTTTGGTCAGATGCATTTGTAAAAGGTCCAGTGTGAATCCAAATGTGATTGAATGAGTGGTTGGTTGATTGGCTAATTGGTTGATGCCCTCCCATGAAATTAGGACACTACATGCTACTGTACTACAGTCAAACAGCCAGAAAAATACCCCTCAGAATGATCGGAATGAGGAAGCGGAGACTATTCCCAGCTAACAGAGAGAACTTTTCTGTAATGTTCCCCTGATGTTTGAGTGTCCAGTTTTCTGTTAGTTAGGTGAACATTTTATGTATGTTAGCAAAAACCTCCTGAGACCCTATTTAACATGTTTTGGTGTTAAACACCTCTTGAAACTAGGGGGCACTATTTTCATTTTTGGAAAAATAACGTTCCCAAAGTAATCAAGCTATTTTTCAGGACCAGATCATAGAATATGCATATAATTGATAGCTTAGGATAGAAAACACTCTAAAGTTTCCAAAACTGTAAAAATATTGTCTGTGAGTATAACAGAACTGATATTGCAGGCGAAAGCCTGAGAAAAATCCAATCAGGAAGTGACTCTTATTTAGAAACCTCTGCGTTCCTATGCGTCCCTATTGAGCAGTGAAAGTGATATCAACCAGATTCCTTTTTATATGGCTTCCCTAATGGGTCTAGGGTCAGAAGACATAGTTTCAGGCTTTTATTTTGAAAAATTAGTGTGAGCGACAACATTGCGTCAGTGGTCAGCTGGTGGCTCTCAGAGTGATATGTGCATAATAGACAAATGCGGCCATTGTTTCTCTCGCTCCTACTAAGAAGCCAACTGACCCGGTTGATATATTATCGAATAGATATTTGAAAAACACCTTGAGGATTGATTCTAAAAAATGTTTGCCATGTTTCTGTCGATATTATGGATCTAATTTGGAATATTTTTCGGCGTTGTCGGGACCGCAATTTCTGGTCGATTTCTCAGCCAAACGTGAAGAACAAACGGAGCTATTTCGGCTACACAAAATAATCTTTATGGAAAAAATGAACATTTGCTATCTAACTGGGAGTCTCATGAGTGAAAACATCCGAAGCTCATCAAAGGTAAACGATTTAATTTGATTGCTTTTCTAATTTTCGTGACCAAGCTGCCTGCTGCTAGCTAGGCATAATGCTATGCTTGGCTATCGATAAACTTACACAAATGCTTGTCTTGCTTTGGCTGTAAAGCATAATTTCAAAATCTGAGATGACAGGGTGATTAACAAAAGGCTAAGCTGTGTTTCAATATATTTCACTTGTGATGTCATGAATATGAATATTTTCGAGTAATATTTTTTGTCCGTTGCGTTATGCTAATTAGTGTCAGTTAGGAGAGCATTCCTTTAATGTCAAACAAAACTAACTTACCCAGAACGTGGTTACCATGTTCTCAGAATATCCCATATTAATGTTCTAGACACGTTTCATGGGACGTTGAAAGAACATTCATGTGTCCAGTTTTCTGAGGGTTGGGAGAAATAATCCAGCAACGTCACAGCAAGCATACATTTAGTGGGAACGTTGCAGGAACATTCAGGTGTCCAGTTATGAGGATTAGGAGAATATTCCACACATTTTACACCAAACATACACAGAACATGGTTGCCATGTTCTCAGAATATAAGATATGAATGTTCTAGACCAGTTTAATTAAAACGTTGCAATACACAGGTTTAAAAAAAAAGAGGACATTCTGTCATAGTCCTGAAATTGCATCCCGGAGTTGCCTCTTCACTGTTGACGTTGAGACTGGTGTTTTGCGGATACTATTTAATGAAGCTGCTAGTTGAGGACTTGTGAGGCGTCTGTTTCTCAAACTAGACAATCTAATGTACTCGTCCTCTTGCTCAGTTGTGCACCGTGGCCTCCCACTCCTCTTTGTATTCTGGTTAGAGACAGTTTACGCTGTTCTGTGAAGGGAGTAGTACACAGCATTGTACGAGATCTTCAGTTTCTTGACAATTTCTCGCATGGAATAGCCTTCATTTCTCAGAACAAGAATAGACGGATGAGTTTCTGGCCATTTTGAGCCTGTAATCAAACCCACAAATGCTGATGCTCCAGATAGTCAACTACTCTAAAGAAGGCCAGTTTTATTGCTTCTTTAATCAAAACAACAGTTTTCAGCTGTGCTAACATAATTGCAAAAGGGTTTTCTAATGATCAATTAGCCTTTTAAAATGATAAACTTGGATTAGCTAACTCAACGTGCCATTGGAACACAGGAGTGATGGTTGTTGATAATGGGCCTCTGTACACCTATGTAGATATTCCATTAAAAAAATCAGCCGTTTCCAGCTACAATAGTAATTTACAACATTAACAATGTCTACACTGTATTTCTGATCAATGTGATGTTATTTTAACGTACAAAAAGTGTTTTTCTTTCAAAAACAAGGACATTTCTAAGTGACCCCAAACTATTGAATGGTAGTGTACATGATTGCACTGTTCATTTATAAAGTAGTTACTATTCAACATGTCTACACCGGGGATCTAAACTCACAACCTTTAGGTTCACGGTATTCTAATCTTTAAAAGCACCGTGTGTGTGTCCCTAACCTTGCCAACAGACAAAGAGCTGTGAATGGAACAGTGGTTAGCCAATCAGAGCCTTGACTCTGCAACAGAAACAAGGGGTGGTGTGTAAAGAAACACCTCTTTAGGGACATCCCTGAAACAAGCTGGGAACTAGACTAAAACCTCCACAGAACGTTCTAGAACATGAATATCTTGTATTCTGAGAACATGGTAACCATTTTCTGTGTATGTTTGGTGTGACATTGATAAAATGTTATCTTAACCCTCAGACATCTGGACACATGAATGTTCCTGCAACGTTCCCAGAAATTGTGTCTATAAAATGAATATCTTACATTCTGTGAACATGGTAACCACGTTTTGGGTATGTTTTGAGTGACCGTTGATGTCCTAATGAGACTCCTAAGGGAATGTTCTCCAATGTTGTGGGAACATTTGTTGTTAGCTGGGTTTTAGGAGTCATCTCTCTCAGAGATGAACATTTATTGCGAGACAGCATTTTAGTCAAACCACTCAAACACTGTGACATGTTTAAGTCCTTAAGGACCAACAGAGAGCGAGAGACAGAGAGAAAGAGAGAAAGAGAGAGAGAGACAGAGAGAGAGAGACAGAGAGAGAGAGACAGAGAGAGAGACAGAGAGAGAGAGAGAAAGAGAGCGAGAGAGAGAGAGAGAGAGAGACAGAGAGAAAGAGAGAGAGACAGAGAGAGAGTGAGAGAGAGAGACAGAGAGAGACAGAGAGAGAGTGAAAGAGAGAGAGAGACAGAGAGAGAGTGAGAAAGAGAGAAAGAGAGAGAGACAGAGAGAGAGTGAGAGAGAGAGACAGAGAGAGAGAGAAAGAGAGAGAGAGACAGAGAGAGAGAGACAGAGAGAGAGAGAGAGAGACAGAGAGAGAGTGAGAAAGAGAGAGAGAGTGAGAGACAGAGAGATAGAGAGAGAGAGAGCGAGAGACAGAGAGAAAGAGAGAGAGAGAGAGAGAGAGAGAGAGAGAGAGAAAGCGAGAGAGAGAGAGAGAGAGAGAGTGAGCAAGAGCGAGAGACAGAGAGACAGAGAGAAAGGGACAGAGAGAGACAGGGAGAGAGAGAGAGAGAGAGAGAGAGAGAGAGAGAGAGAGAGAGAGAGAGAGAGAGAGAGAGAGAGAGAGAGAGAGAGAGCTATGTGGTTCTACAATTCAGTTACTCAAATAGCATCAATCCAACAACCAAATTATACATTCAAAACTCATGGCCCTTGTTTTCAAATCATAGGAAGCAGGAGGAAGACAAACCGTCTGTAAGGAATTCCATTTAAGATACAGTAAGTGATAGGTTTGGCCTAGTTTTCAGTCCCACCCTGTCATTCACAAACATTACTCCCTGTACATCAACCACAGACTGTGTTACAATGAACAGTCTGCCCCTCTCTGACCACACCATCCAACCACACCATCCAACTCCATTTCCCATATACTCTCCCTCTCTATTCTTTTCAGGTCGGAGAGGTCATGCCCCTCCTCCGTCCACTTCCTCTTTAGCTGAAGAGTCTTAGTTCAATAAGGGCTGGAGCTGAGAAGAGCCAATTACTATTCTCCTTCAGCTGGGCTTATAGAGGGGGTAAGGAGGATTGGGAAGGGGATTTGGAACGATCCTAACCCCATCCCAACAGCATGTCTCTATTGTTTTAAGTTGCATCAGCACGGATCTGAAAACAACACAGGCCAACACAGACCAAATGTAGGAAAATGAAAATGCCTTCACAGAAACCTGCTTCCACCAGTCCAGTTAGTTCACACCAGAGCAGATGAAGGAAGGGAAACCAGTCATTGTCCCAAAACATTTAGTGATATCTCTGTCCTGAAATCCATTTAGGTGGAAGACGATTTGGGTAAACATTAGCCCCTAAGGGCCGTTGTATCTGTCACAGTTGTCGACTCTGAATGTGAGATGGTTTTACACCTGAGTTGTTTCAGTGAGTTTCCTGATTTTAATTAAAACAGATGATTGTGGCATTGTTTCCGACTAGATCAGAGTGTGCAGCATGAACACTGACAGTGAATGTGTCAGGTAAACAGGAGGTGGTGCTGACTTGTGGCGGCAGTCAGTTTCTGAACAGTTGTAGTGAGAAGTAAAGAACTGGAGATACAGATCTCCCTGTATGGAGAAGACGGCCTATAGGTTGAGCCCTGACACAGAGGGAGACAGGGGGCTGGGGGAAAGAACAAAGTTCCCCACTAAAGTCAGTTTTGTGTTTCGCCCCCTAATAGTGACGATTTAAAAAGGTACTGGAAGCTGATCCTAGACCTGATCCTATTTCCAACAGCAGCACAATATCATCAATGAAATGAGCAGCCCTATTTCAACTCCATAAACAAGTGACAGAATGACAAACAGACAGACAAACACGGACACCTATTTATATATATATTTAAATAAAGCTCTCAGTTGAGCAGTTACAGTACATTTTCACTGTTAACTTCACAAGCCTCCTCAAAAATATAGGCCCATATGTAAAAACCAAACATTTGATAAAATATTGGTCTTTAATCTTATAAATGTACAAATACTTACACATTTTGCACAGGCTGTATAAAATCTACCAGTGCTCTTACAAAAAAGCCATATGGGGCCCAGATCGACACTGATGTGAAGGGAGATATGGGTTTAGGGAGGGAGATATGGGTTTAGGGAGGGAGATATGGGTTTAGGGAGGGAGATATGGGTTTAGGGAGGGAGATATGGGTTTAGGGAGGGAGATACGGGTTTAGGGAGGGAGATATGGGTTTATGGAGGGAGATATGGGTTTATGGAGGGAGATATGGGTTTAGGGAGGGAGATATGGGTTTAGGGAGGGAGATATGGGTTTATGAAAGGAGATACGGGTTTAGGGAGGGAGATATGGGTTTATGGAGGGAGATATGGGTTTATGGAGGGAGATATGGGTTTAGGGAGGGAGATATGGGTTTATGGAGGGAGATAGGGGTTTATGGAGGGAGATAGGGGTTTATGGAGTAAGTGAAACCACAGGTCATAAAATGGCATGTATAGTGTGTGAGTGTGTGTGTTTGTGCGTACGTGGGTGTGCGTGCGTACGTGGGTGTGTGTGTGTGCTTGCGTGTGTGTGCGTGCGTACGTGTGTGTGCGTGCGTGCTTACGTGTGTGTGTGCGTGCGCGTGTGTGTGTGTGTGTGTGCATACGTGTGCGTGTGTGTGTGTGTGTGTGTGTGCATACGTGTGTGTGTGTGTGTGTGTGTGCGTACGTGGGTGTGTGTGTGTTTACGTGGGTGTGTGTGTGTTTGTTTACGTGTGTGTGTTTGTTTGTTTACGTGTGTGTGTTTACCTGTGTGTGTGTGTGTGTGTGCGTGCGTACGTGGGTGTGTGTGTGCTTACGTGTGTGTGCATGCGTACGTGGGTGTGTGTGTGTGCTTACGTGTGTGTGTGCGTGCGTACGTGGGTGTGTGTGTGCTTACGTGTGTGTGTGTTTGCGTACGTGGGTGTGTGTGTGCGTGTGTGTGTGTGCATACGTGGGTGTGTGTGTGTGTGTTTACGCGTGTGTGTGTGCGTACGTGGGTGTGTGTGTGTGTTTACGTGGGTGTGTGTGTTTGCGTGTGTGTGTGTGTGCATACGTGGGTGTGTTTGTGTGCGTACGTGGGTGTGTGTGTGTTTACGTGGGTGTGTGTGTGTGTGTTTACGTGTGTGCGTGTGTGTGTGTGTGTGTGTGTGTGTGTGCATACGTGGGTGTGTGTTTACTCTCTTTATCTTTGTATGCTTCCAAGCTCAATCGACCACATTCACATGGTGATGATGACTATTATGGTTGCTATGGG